>NW_010144168.1:58757-77537 GCF_000699245.1 Pterocles gutturalis
GAGAGAGGTTCTCCTCCCCCTCTACTCTGCCCTGGTGAGACCACATCTGGAATATTGTGTCCAGTTCTGGGCCCCTCAGTTCAAGAGGGACAGGGAACTGCTGGAGGGAGTCCAGCGCAGAGCCACAAAGATGATGAAGGTAATGGAGCATCTCCCTTATGAGGAAAGGCTGAGGGAGCTGGGTCTCTTTAGCCTGGAAGCGAGGAGAATGAGGGATGACCTAATCAATGTTTATAAATATGTAAAGGGTGAGTGTCAGGAGGATGGAGCCAGTCTCTTCTCTGTGACATCTAGTGACAGGACAAGGGACAATGGGTTCAAGCTGGAACACAGGAGGGTCCACTTGAATATGAGAAAAAACTTCATCACGGTGAGGGTGACAGAGCACTGGAACAGGCTGCCCAGAGAGGTTGTGGAGTCTCCTTCTCTGGAGACATTCAAAGCCCGCCTGGATGCGTTCCTGTGTGATCTGATCTAGGTGTTCCTGCTCCGGCAGGGGGATTGGACTGGATGATCTTTCGACGTCCCTTCCAATCTCTAACATTCTGTGATTCTGTGATTCTGTGATCTAATATGACCTGTATGGTTCACTTAATAATGGATGTTATCAATCACAGGGACTTTAAAATGGCAATGAAACATAAGACAATAAGGGTTTCCACATTCAGATAACTGTTTTCCATCACAGAAGAGGAAAAGATTGTGATGAAATAGTTTGTTAGCTCAGGAAAAGATTGGAGCTGAGTCCTGCAGTGTGGTGTAAAACTTAAGCAATACTCTGAATTCTCAATTCCAATCATCTTCAAAATTTGAGACAGTTTGCCATCTCCCAGTCTTGGACAGGTGAAAGAACAAACCACTGTGTGATATCCTTTCATTTTTATGAAGGGTTGTTAGAATGAAAAAGGGCAGCAAGAATATCAGTAAAGAAAACAAATTCGGAACAGTGCTGCTGTGCATCAGAGTAGGCTGCAAATGTGACAATAATCTGGATATTTAAAATGTAGCCCAAGGCATAAACATACATGAAGCTTTCATTATCACATATTCAAATGTTACAGTCAATCAGTTTAATAATATTGTAAAGTTGAGTTAAAAAGACAGGTAAGTCTCTCCAAACCACTTAGGAAAGAAACCTTTCCCGTGATTAACACTTCTAGAGATAGAAACCCTTGTTACTTGCAGCTCTTACTTGTGGAGTTTAACAAGGTCACAATCTACTTACAGCAGCAGCTGTTAGAACACTTCTCCTTTCAACAGTTTCTGTTTTAATTATCTCTGTTATCAGAGATGGTACTTTTCATTGTGGCAGCACATAAAATAACGCAAAACAAAAAAATAAAAACAAATACTGAAAAGACCCACAGATAAGAATGAAGTGGGTACGTTTATTAGAAGTTTAATAAACTTTTTTTTGTAGTAAAAAATGTTGGTGATTATTTTTTGTATACTGCATTCTAGCACCTCCAACCAGCCCATGTTAATCTTAAAGCCAAAAACCAAGACTACAATCCCCTTTAAAGACTTGATTCCTTTGAAATAACAGTAGTAGAAGCAATTCCTCTATCTCCTGCTGACACTTAGTAGGAGGACGAAATACTGAAACTGGAAAAAGAGAACTTTTTAAAAAAGCTTGCTCTGTTTCACTACTTTTTCAGTGAGAATTGGCATACTTTTCAATGACAGACATTGCTATTGCTATCCACGCAGCAAACTGAACTAATCATGAATGCTTCCCCTTCTTGCTTTTGGCTGCCCTATATATCCAAATCTTCTTGTTTCCTTTATCTTATTCAAGGTCCTCTTAAAATTCAAGTTTGCAAAATTTCTTACCAGATGAAACAGGGAATTTCTCAACGTAAGAAGGGAACACAAAACACATGTTTGAGTTTACTGAACTGTCATCTCTTATGGCCTAACTTTCTAGAAATCTCATGAATGGATCTCATAAACAGCAGCTGAAAATATGAGGTGTTTGTGTCAGCACAAAACCCTGTCACTTCTGAAGTTACTGAAGTTTAATCAGTTCCTGACTATGGACATAGCTAAATTATACCATATCAAGCTCATCCATGAAACACTGTGGAGTATGAGCATTTATCCATTTCCTTTACATTCTGCATCCCTGAGCACATAGCTGACAGCTAACATGTACTG
Source organism: Pterocles gutturalis (assembly GCF_000699245.1). NCBI lineage: Eukaryota > Metazoa > Chordata > Aves > Pterocliformes > Pteroclidae > Pterocles > Pterocles gutturalis. Next base: position 60,915 of record NW_010144168.1, read on the forward strand.
GTTTAGAGGAAGGATGCTACCAGTGCTTTTTAAAGTTTTTTTTTCCTTTTTTTTTTTTTTTTTTTTTTTCCTTTTAACAAGGAGCACTACTGCAGCATTGATGTTTGGTGAAAGTTTAAGAACTACAAATAATCACGGATTGCAGCCCTGAAAAGCTAAACTGCAAGAAGTGGCCTGAGGCTGGCAATTGCTGCTACTACAGTTTTGGCTGAATGAGCTATCATTTGACCCTAAAGCACCTGTCCAGCCAAAACATATCAAGGAACGGATGACAACACCTCTTTCAGCAGTATTTGCAGAGACAAGAACAAATCAAGAGTCAATAGTAAAAGTAATAAAAAGGCTAAACTATCCATTACAAATAAAAACCAAGAAAACCTTTCTCATCCTGTTTGTACGAGAAATACGTGTAACGCCAAAGCTTAGAAGTGGTTGGGGAAAAATAAACTCCACAGATTACGACTGGTCAAAGTGAAAGAGGATGGCACTATAATGCCCAGAAATAGCCTTCAGGAAAATAAGCACATCTTTGTTTTTGTAAATACTTTTGCCACTATATTTACAGTTTCTTTAAGTATTTGGTATCTGAAGTTGTTAACCATCTCAAAAGTATGTCAGAAAAAAACCCTAGAAAACCAACTACTAAAGAGCTCTTTCAAAAGCACATTCAAAATTATACTATAAGCATTACTCAGTCTCCTCCCACCTTTTATCATCAGTTAATGATGAGTTGGAATTGAGTGCTCAGTGCAAAGCTTCATGTAGAAGTCCTTAAACTTAGTGTTGGTCAGACAATATGAAAATTTTAGAATTAAAAGTACCTTAAAACTTGGGTTCTAAGTTACAGTTTGTATTTCAGGGTTCACAATTTTAAAATCTTTTATGAAGAATGTTACTTTATTTAGTTTTATCTAAGAAGTGTTTTAATGGTACTGGATACTGAGGAAACAGAGCCATGTCACCATACTATATTTTAAAGCAATGTTTAGATTGCTGTATACTTTAGCGTATCACTTCTTACAGTCCTACGCTACTTGTCAGACAAGATAGCAGTCTGATTCCTTCTAGATCTAATATGTTGCTAGATTTTAAAATATTAATCAATTAATGAGAGTGGCATGAAAGACATGTCAAACAGGGATAACTGTAGAATCATTAAGGTTGGAAAAAACCTCAAGGATCATCAAGTCCAACCGTCAACCCACACCACCTAACTCACTAAACCATGTCCCTAAGCACCACATCTACACGTTTCTTGAACACCTCCAGGGATGATGACTCCACCACTTCCCTGGGCAGCCTGTAATGCCTATTGTCCAAGCTTATCCGCCTACTGCTGCTGCCACTGGAAGAGGGACCACAGTCGCACAGATGCTGAAGAGAACGGTCCCCTGATATCAAATGTCACACTATGCTTCAGGTGCTACCTGCCTCCTTTTTCCATACTTGTACTCATGGCAATTATTAACGACTATGACGTATATTTGTACTGCAATCTGGAGGCAGGCCTGATCTTGCACTGCAATCCAGATTTATTTAACCTTCATCATAACCGGCCTCAAGCACAAAGTCTTGGATGAATCCTAGAGAAGGTAGGAAGCAGCAGCTTGCTGTCTCTCTGTCCCTTGGCAGAGGGGCTACTTGTGCCTCACAGGCATATGGCTGTAAGAGGGTAGGCAGGCAGCCTTTGGCCTTGACTTAGATTTTAGGAACACTCCTGCATCTTAACTAGTGGGGAACGCTAATGCAGACACTGAGGACTGGGCGGGTGCACCACAATCTAGACATATGCTAGTACTGGCTGCCAAATACATGGAACACACTAGATTTCATTTGCTATCTTGTCTGTACTGCACTGAGCTGCTTTGACATAAGTTGAAGGTCAAGACACCTACTTGTACGCTTGAACCAACTATTCCTAAAACCCGAAACATATTTGCCCAAAGTAGAACACTAGATCAAAGAATTTTGTCTGTTCATGTATAAGTTTCAAGTAATACAAGCAAGAAAATTCCCTAGCCCACACAAGTGCCTTTCCACTTGGTACCCTGTTTGGTTTTGGGGGAAAACACCACAAATAATAATCTCTAATTATAAAATACACACCTTGAGGATTCAACTCAATTCAAACAAATTCAACAATTCAAACAAATGCTTCATTTTTTTTCCATCAAACAGCAGTTTATCGCATAACCTAGTTTCCTTACATGTGACCTGCAAATTTCTTCTTGCCTTGGGAAAATATTTGTGTCTAGTCAAATTTACAGTGCCTTTGGAAAGGGAACATTGGTCCAATATGTATATAAAAAAGAAAAATGTCTGATATGCAGGCAGCTGTGACTGTTAACATACATGACAAACTCACAGGAAGCATTGCAATTAATAACTTTATCAAACTGCTGCATTAAAATAGCTACAATTTATTTACTCAATTTCATTAACAAAAGGGAATTTGTGCAACACACAGCCAAAATACCTTCTGAGAAAAAGACAGCATGCTGTGTCTGGTCACAGGGCCAATGAGTCCATTAAACAAGGAAGGGCAAAGGAGTAGAAAGTAAGTGAAAAGTGCGGTGACTGAGCCTGGAAACCTTACTGATTGAAAGTAACCACATTTCAAAAAGGCTGTGATAGAGAAACCGTCATGAAGCAATGCCTATGTGGCATCAGAACACATTAGGAGCTAGCAATCTGGAATTAGAAGGAACTTTAAACACAGAGTACGTAATGCTCTTTTTTTTTTTTTTTTAATTCTGTTATTTACAGATTTTTTGCCAATTTTTTTTTTTTTTCCTACAGCTACTTGTCAGCTACCTCCAGAAGAACCTACACTGCTATCAAGCTCCGCGGAGGTCACTCCCACACATCTGATTACCTCCTCACTTGATTCATAGGAGTGTTGCTAGACATAGACTGAAAGCTACCATGAACAATCCGTTCATTTCTAAGACAGATGTCTGTTACAAAATGCTCTTGGACGCTGGAACCTACCAGAAGTTAACTAAATTTTATGGTAATAGTATGACTTCCAGAATAGTGGCTCTACACATTTAATATTGGGTCTTAGGAAAAGGTAGGTATTTTTCAGAGTAAGTCAGCAATCTGAAGCATTGGCAATAATTTTATATGTGGTGTTGCTAAGGGAAAGAATATGATGGAAACTCCTAAGTTCACAAGGAAAAAGGGTGACTTGTAAAGTCTCATATGTGGAATAAAGAAGGTATATTTTCGGACTCTAGCTACAGAAAACCTGAAAGAACCTTGATAGGGAAGCAAACCAATAGTATTAAATTTGCTACAGGTTATCCAATATACTACACAGCTTCCACTTGAATAAAGCAAAGCGCCCTGAAAGCCCACTGTTAGGAAAATAACAATTACTACTTGATCTGGTTGTTACACAAATACCTGAAAACACATATTTAATTTAGAGTCACTTTATACTAACAAAGAGGAAGAGACCCTGCCCTCAAAGTTATAAGTATATAAGGCAAAGAAGAGAGACAGGAAGGTAAAACTTCGAACCTCCAAGCCATAGGCAGCATACAGAAGCTGAGAAAGATTGACGGTTTTACTTCCAAAAGTGCTTAGTTGCCAGAAATGAAAACCACACCTGAAGGCTATCTTCCTAGACATCCAGAGAGGTAAGGGCTCCTAAATGGCTATATAATCCCCACCCACGGGTTTATGCTGAAAACATAAAAGTTTGTGAAAAACCCATAACATACATTCTCTCTGGACCACAATTTTATGAGGAACAGATGCAAGAACACTTGTTACTGAAAACAGACAATATACTTTTTCTCAAAAAAGTGATCAAAGCCCTCACAAGCTTTTACCTGTGTTATGGTTTTGTGTGTGGGGTTTTGTCTGGTAGCAGGGAGGGGCCACAGTAATGGCTCCTGTAAGTAGCTGCTAAAGGTTTCCCTGGACTCCAGCTCTGCTGGCAGCAAGGGAGGGGCTGCAGTGGCGGCCCCTGTAAGTGACTGCTGAGGGTTCACCCCCACTCCAGGCTCCAAGGGTTTAGGAGCTGGGGGGGTGGGAAAAGGAGTACTACTGAGCTGGTACTTGTGAGAAACTGCTGGAAGTTTCCCCAGCTTCAGGCTGGACCCACCCCTGTCCAGGGCTGAGCCAATCGGCGCCTCTGCAAAAGACATATTGACGAGGGGGCACAGAACAATGGGGTTGGCGCGGCCCCGGCGCCCTTGGGTGGGCCGGTCCAGCCGCCTGCCCAGCTTCTGCAAACCAACCTGCAGTAGCCCAAGCCTCCACCACAGCTCACCCGAGAGTCTGTTTTCCCGGGACCTGATGAGGTCCTGTATCGGAGAGAGAAGCAGGATTTGAGAAAAGATGGCTACACAGACACTCGTTCAGAGAACAGAAGTGATAGGAAAGGAAGTGGCCCCAGAATTTCCCCTGCAGCGTGGTGAAGATTCATGGTGAAGCACAGTTTGTCCCTTGGTGCAGCCTATGAGAAGATGCAGCCATGGAGGACCCCACATTGGAACTTCGGAGAAGCCCATGCCGGAGCTGGGCAGTTGTCAGGGGACTGTGGCCCCGTGTGGAAAAGGACTCACGCCGGAGCAGATTTTTGAGAAGGACTCTCCTGTGAGAGGGACCCCACGCTGGAGCCAGGAAAGACTGTGAGGAGCCCTTTCCTGAGGAGGAATAAGGGGTAGACTGACTGCACCCCCCATTCACTGCCCCCCTGCGCTGCCAGGTGGTGGTGAAGGTACAGAACAAAGCCTGTGGGCTTTGGGAAGAAGGGAGGGGTGGGGGAGAAGTGCCTTTCTAAGATGTAGTTTCTCATTATCCTTCTTCTTGTTGTAAATAGTGAAAAAATTTAACTGGGTTTTTTTTTGTTCTTCCCAAGTCATGTGGGTTTCTTGCCCGTGACCCTAAGTGGTGAGTGAAACCCCCCCTGTCCCTGCCTCAGCCCACCAGGCATTTAAAAAAGGACTGTTCCTGTGGCTTTATAAAACACGACAACCTGATGGTCAAGGATCTTATCTGAGAAATTAAAAATGTATATTTGGAGCTTTTTAGACTGAAAATGATATTGAATATTAAGTCATTGAGATACAATTTTTTTAAAATGCTGATTTAATGTTTGAACAAGAGAAATGTTACAGAATTATGGCTAAGCACTACCATTGCCTCCATTAAAAAGAAAAAAACAGGTGAGACATGAATACCTCTTGTAAGGATCTCGTTTGTTTGTGAGAGACAGAGAGAGAGAGAGACTGGTTACTCAGAAAACTTAAACTTGGCTTTGGATACTGGTAGGGCTCAGCTGCTCTAGCTGAGGTACCTCAGGACACCAAGAGAAGTAGAAATCTACCCATCTTGTGAGCTTTCCAGTAAAAAAGGTATGCCCCTACCCAATTCTAAACATCTAAAATTCACTAAATGCTATTTTATGGTCTTGCTTAAGCCTTTCTGAAACATTTAACTTGCTTAGGTGTCTCTCTCAGTACCCAGGTATTTTTGAAAATTATACTCCATCTTATTCACCAAAGGTTACATAAGAAGCCTTTGACTGAAAGAGCAATTAAAACCACACTTCACAAATTCTAACCCAGTGTCTCAAAAACATTTTTCTGCACTACTGGTTTCCCCTGAGCCAGTTTCTACCCCCACAGTACCTTACTGAGAAGCCATTCTGGTACTGAAACCTGAAGTACTTGAAATTTAGTTAAGAAGATCTCTTTTTTTGTCCTGTAGTGTCCTTTTAGATGTTCTTTTGAGCCCCATTGAAGGCATCTGTGTTCCTTCTTCCTTCCTCTGTTTTTTTCCCAGATATGCCTTCTGCCTCCTTTCTCTCTTTGAAATCCCTACCTTCTTCTACAGAGAGAAGCAGTGTACTGAATTCTCCCCTCTTTATGTTATTCAAGGACCTTTCTGACACCCATTACACAAAATCTTGAGTCCTACAGGAATCTTTAGTGAAACCATACAAAAATGAAGACAGTAACAAGGAGTACACAGACTTCCAGGTGATGCCAGAAGTCAGATTAAAATTATATCTTTCCAACATACAGTGGGTTAAATGGTTTTTAGAAAGAACCAAACTTTAGTTATAAAGTAGTGAGCCAGGAAAGCTAGAGAATGCCAAGAGTCTAATTCCAAGTCTATGCATTTGAACTCAAGTTACTTAGGACTAGATGATTAGGGTGGGAATTGGTGGTTCTCATGAAGTGTCCTATCACTCTTCCCAGAAAACGTGGCCTTCCCAAAAGCACCTGATTATACCTAAAGAATAATGACATGGGCCTATCACTTTCACAAGCTAGTTATGCATTTCACTTGCATACCACCCTACCAAGGAAACAGACTTTCATTTTGATGACATTGTTTTTGTTCTGAGTTGCCTAAAAGAAATGTTGCATTTAAGGTTGGAAAAATGTCTTTGTTTAGATCAGAAGTGAAGAATTCTGCTTCTGATGTACTGTAAAAATGTACTGTAAATGGCATCATTATGCAAAGCCCATTGGTCACCTTCCTATCATGCGCCACATTCACTAGTGTACCCTGGTGAGACAGGAGCACTCTCAAAGTTCTGCAGAGAGACAGGTTCAACAATCACAGGTTCTATAACCTACTTTAATCATCAACATCAGAATCAGTGACTCAGAGGTATAGTCAGAGTAAGAAGCTGTGGGGGAGTTCCTTTAAAAAGAACAAGCAAAATAGAGTAAGCAAAGCACAAAACTAATTAAACTTGATGCAACAAAAGAAACTAAAGCATTTTGGATGCAATTTATTAAGGAGAAAAAGCTGTGAAATTAACAGCAATCAAAAACTAATTAAAGTTGATGCAATAGGAGCAGCCAAAGAATGCCTGATAACATTTATTGAGCCAAAGAAACATGGCTGTCAAGTTAAAATAAATCAACCAAACTCTGTTTTTGAATAGTAACGCAAAGATAATTATTCTCTGGGTGACACTTACAGAATAAGATTCAAGTCATTACCTCAAAAGACAAAAGGACTGACATGCTGTGTTTAACTGTCTGTGAAAAAAAGGGTCTTAATACAGAAACTTTATAAGTAATTCCTAGGTCTTGCATATAAACAAATATGACTCATCAATCAAAACCAATGCACTATTATTGTTATATCAGTTACTTCTATAAAATAATATTTGACATTTAGGAGAATACCTTGTCTAACAGGGTACTTAGAAGCCAGAGACTCCTGGTGTTTTCATCCTAGCTTTGAAACTCATTGCCTCAGAGCCTTGGGCAAGTAATTAACATCTAGAACTCCGTTTGTTTTAGGATTAGGATGCAAAACTCAATTCCTGATGTCAAGCACCATTTGAAGCATGGCCAACTTCCAGAAATTCTTTTCTTATAGAAAGTCTTTGTGGTAAGTAAAGTGGGTCTGTCTTCAGCGCATGTAAGGGGTACAATGAAAATGAATGTAAGTACTTTCTGTCAAAAGATTCTAAACCACGTTAAAAGCTTACTATTTAACTAAAAATTCATCTTGTAACTCCAGTAGGAAGGGTCACAGTCAGGGTCCCAGTTAGGTGAATCTCATCCAAAATACTCAACTTCCAGCACCTTTATTTTCAAATCATTATTTAAAACCAATTTGGGGAATTATTCCCAGTCAATCTCCAACATGATCATCATCCTGATAAATCACCATCACAAGGCTTCTATTCATGGACTGAACAAATGAGTCTGTCTTATAAAACATGATACCGCAGCTAAATGTAGCACAGATCCTAAGAAAACTATTAGATGCTTTGTTATTTTAATCTCACAAAGACAATCTCCTCAGCTGAGAAGTAAAGTTTTCCATAATTCATTTTAATGCTTTTAAGTTCCACTTCCAGTTCTAATAAAAAAAATCCCTACCTGTTTCTGGTGTACAGAACATGAAAAAAAGACTGCTGAAGCCCATTATTCAGTCCCAAGGAGCTGCAATCTGATATTACTGACATGCCTAAGGAAGACTCCTATGTCACATTACTCTACTTCTTCATAAACCTGGCATTGTTTTTAACCATAAAATAGTAAGTTAGGCTGTTTAATGGTGTTGATTTTCTTCTTTACTGCATTTTTACCCCCCAGAAATTTTTAGCAGTTGGAGAGATCTTCATTACTTGCTCAATCTTTCAGCTCTACCTTTTTTTTTTCTTTTTTTTTTTTTAATAAAAATGCTCACCCTTACCTGGTCAAAATATTAATTTTACTTGCAGAGACTTTTTATATTATTAACATGGATATTTAATGGATCATTTTTTCCTATCCAGCTCAGAAATTGCTTAAAATTTCTGAATAACATTTTTCTTCTTCATTTTCTCTTCTTCACAGTGAGTCAAGATTTTAATCTCCTTTTTTCCTTGGGAATGAACACCGGCTTGCAGTGAGCACTTGCTTGTGTTCGCTTTAACAGCAGATCAATAATGTTCCAGTCGACCTCCAGTAAAGAGAGTATTTTCATGTTTGCTTATTATAGACTTTTGGAGCCCAGTGCACAACTTCATTACCCCTAGAATCATGGTGCCAAATTAACTCCTTACATAAGCAAGTTAATGTTACTGAAGCAGACAGAGTTGTATCTGCTCCTCTGAGTCATGATTTGGACTATTATAGACAAAACCTGTCTACAAGGCAACTGTTGGTATGTATTTATACTTAGGACCGAGCCTGGAGTTCAAACTGTTCTAATTTTATTTCTTGAACGCAAAGAAAGTTTTTAAAGTGCTAGCTGTTCATGACTTTTTAGCTAGTTCAGCAAAGAGCTATTGAAACCTGAACTCCCAAGAAGTTATACCCATCTTTTTTACACCACAGTAATTAATTTGTCCCTTTTACAAATACCTTCTCCATCCTTCCCCATTGAGTAAGGAACAAATGAGACATACCCTCCTGGTCTGGAGCTTTGCATGGGTTGACTAGCTGCCTCATTATCCTATCTCAGCTGCCTTGTCAGTCTCTGCCTTTTTGAGTGGAGAAGAACAAAATTCTACCTGCCTTTCTTGCAGTAGCAAAATAAATTTAGACCTCTTTTTTCTACTCCTAAGACTCATGAATTTATACATATTTGATACTCACATTTTCTGTCAAATCAATTGGAACTGGACAACAGATTCAAATACTAATGTGGGAGCATGTGGAAGAAAAGAATGAGAGTTAACCAGTGGTGCAATCATATGTGCTATCACTCACTAGGAATACTGGCTAAAAATTATTTATCTTCCAACATTTCAGATTAAATACATCCACACTCACAAAATTCCAGAAAAAGTCTGAAAAAAACATACTGAGAGTACACACCTTGCTGGAGCATGACTTGAAAATACCTGCTCATTTCGAACCACTGCAGAAGGAAAAACCTTTGAAGATTCTCAGATCATATTGTTGCCAAGTACCACATAAATTACACCAATTCAATTTCTATTAGCCTCTATTCCAGGCCTGTTAAATCTTTACTAATAGGTCTCCTTCATGTCATGCCAGTATAGTGAGATGCAAGGCCCTTTTTATCATAAATTAAATGGTGGTAATGGGGGGATGGTTGGGTGACATACTGCTCTCAGACAAGGAGAGTAATTTCTACATTTTAAAATAAGAAATTAATCCTTATCGTCTCTATTACAACTTGAAGGATGATTCTGATCTACTGTGCCTTGACCAGTCTAACAAAAAAGTATCTGTTTATTGTTGGTAGTTAAAAGACAAGAAGAAATAGAAACTCACTACAAAATATGAGTGCCTGAATATTTTTCTTCCAAATTGTTACAAAGCAGATAAACCAAATAAGGGCATTTTCATATCACTGCCATTTGCTCTTTTCCTTTGCTACTCTCTCCCATGCTTGAGATCATAAACATAGATGTAGGCTATTTGACTGTCTTAGGAGAAAGAGGAAGATTCGGTCACAGTCTGAAAGATATAATCTATATTAATAGAGGTGTGATTTTTTTCAGCAAAATGAGTTTATTGCTGACCAGTGTGAAAACCATCCTCTCAGGAAGCTGCAATACACTGATAGATTGTATACGGGCCCCTTAACTTACTTCATTACAAATTGACAACATCATTGCCAGCACATTTTGTTAAACACAGATGAACTGCACCTCTTAAATTCTTCAGCAGCGAGGCTGACATTTTTTGGACAGCAAATCCTCTCATTTTTTAAAAAGAAATGATATACACTTTAGGACATATCGATCTGGAGGATGAGTCCAAGCTCATCCAGGCTTAAAAATCTGGGAAATAGCACAAGCTGACTTGAGTTGCATTAGCTTTTCTGAATTCCTCTATAGGCTCTCAAAAGAAGTGGTTCAAATGTAACATGATAGGAAAATGTTTATGGCTGTCATTGGGAGCCTTGGCATTGTGTGTTGATGTGGCACTGCATCATCTTGTGGTGATGAACTCCATCTCGAGTAGCAGAGACAGAACAGAAGGAAATATGTTTGGAATTAACTCTTCTTACATCACCTTGACTGGAATACAGTTAGACAGGGAATAATGTGAGTAATGAAGCAAGGACAGTTTGCAAGACTGGGTAAAATATGTCTTTCTGCTTAGCACATTTTCATCTACAATCAGGTGAAAGTATGCACCTCCTTGGTAACTTCAATTCTCAAGCCAAGCTAGATTTTGAAAGTCTTAACATTACAAAAATGAGCTATTTTACACAAAGCCACAACATGTTTTACATCATAGTTTTAATTTCCTCAGAGGTTAGGACTAGAAGAGCATGGTATCAAAACAAAGATACATCTTGCTTTTCTTCCCCTCCTATTTTAGAGCACAGATGTGACCAAGGTCTTAAATTTTAATAAGCAAGAAAATAAATAGTTAAAAGACTGGTAAACTTGACTTTTCTTTGTCCCTATTTGTGCTACTTTCTTTCTGAAACCAAGCAGAAAAAGACCTTAAGATCCCTCAGTGAAGAAGGAGCAGCCATCTTTTCTGCTTCTGTTTCTACAAGGAATGAATGTCACCAGAAAATGACACAAAAGGAATCTGAAATGATCCAGCTATACTACTGTCAGACCTCTTCAGAACACAAAGTAATACTATTTAGCAGCACATTACCTTCTAATGCTATCCCTTCGCTATCTGGGGGCAGGCATTCACTGGTGTGCCGTGGCCCTCAACAGATCTGTGATGGAGCAGGGAACCGAGCTCACAGCCCTCAAATCCAGCGGCCTCACCACCTGCGAGAACTGGATGTGGCTCCAATAGCAAGGTTAATGCTTGCTAGGAAGAGCCACTCTTAAGAAACATGTTGTTCTAGTGGTGTTTTGCTCTGTGGTGTCATGGTTTATGCCTCTCTCCTATTTTCTGAGGGACTGAAATTCAGACTTTTAGGTCAACTCTTACACGTACGAACCTGTTTCTTGAAGTGGAACTTTCCATGGCTCCAGCATACCACACCTGCCATAAGTGTGTGAAGTCAGAGGATAAAAGAAAAGACCTATATTAAATTTTGTTTTTGATTTGAAGCCAGTGAATAGAGCTGAAAAAACAAATGATGCTTTATCAGTAACCCATGCAGATGGACTGCTGTGTTCTAAAAAAACTAGTCAAAATACACATTGACAAAAGCATATTATTTGTTGAAAAATAAACTAATTATTTGACATAGTAATGCCTTATTTTCCACTTATTATTTTAAAAGAAAATTTAGTTGTAGTGATAGGTTAGAAATGGAATATTTTCATTTTAGATCATGTTTCCATTTCATATATAAAAGCTGAAATGAAATAAATGTTTTATTGTTTATGCCAGGTAACTTTTCCCCAAAACGTAAAAAAAAAATTAAAAATCAAGTTTGATACTTGATGTTGCAATTTGAAAAAAAAGAATAAAATGGTTGACAATTCCTTCAAAACAGCAAGTTCAGGTCTCACTCCAGTTAAGTTCTAAAGTAGGATAGTTTTAAAAAAGAAGTCAAATATTTCCTTATTAATGTTCAACAGCTTCAGTAAAGAAGTTTGCAGATCATCAATACACAGCTATGCTTGAAAGACATCCTTGATGACTAAGCATGCCTGTTACAGAAAGTAGCAGTCTGGTACTTTTTTCCAAATGCTTTCTGTTCTTCACTGTGAAAGATGTTCCCTTTTCACAGTCTTTTACAGATGTTAATTCAGATACCTTTCCTCTGCAGGGTGAAAGATCAAGCATGCATCATTCACCTGAAGCTTTGACATTTTGTTTATGACATAACTCCTACTACAACTGCTGAACAAGAAATTTTACTGCAAAACACACAGGGAGGATCCTCAGCAGCTAGAAGAAACTGGAACCCATGAAGTTTCTCAAATGCTTTACTAAGAACTAGTGAATAGAGGCTGACACAGGAATACTAATGAGAACACCACAGACTGCTCTCGGCCTCTTGACTCAGAGGAAGAACAGGCTGTGCGATTTCAAGGCTCCTACTTGCCTCAGCTCTAAGGTGATCCTTCTAGCTAAGTGCAAGAACAATTTCACAAAGTTAGACCCTGCGACAAACAAAGAAGGAATAAGCCCTCCCTTCCGTGGCTCACCCCCAGCCCCACACTAACAGAAGTTCATCTGCAGGAAGACAGTCATACAAAAGGCAAAAAAATTGACCAGGTAGCATCACAGTGCTGTGCATAAGCAAATCATAAGCAATTTTTTTAATGTTAATAAGGGGAAACTGAAGCCTTAACAGGTCTGAAAAAACACACATTCACAATCCTGGCTTATCTGCACAGGGAGAAAATTCTGTATGCATGAGTCAGTAGCTAAGAAAGCTCTGACTAATGCAGATACAAGACTGACTTTTTAAGTTGACATTTCTACTTTTCCAGTGGATCAGAACTGTCAGAAGAGTTCCCCAGGCAGACCAGAGGATTGCAGAGGAGAGTTATTCTGTAGCAGTCTAAGAGTGGTGGCATAAATGCTTTGATGGAATTAGCAATGGTGGTTTAAGAAACAGCCTCGGACTCTATTCCCAGCACTAGCAATTACCACTCCCATAACAGACCCAGAACAAAGGAACAGAATCAGAAGGAAAGCAGCTGCAAATTTTTCAGTACGGGCAAAGAGCAAATTCCCTTCTGTTGCTCCTTTCACAATGCCTTTAACAAACATCTGGTAGTGGGGCAGTACAGACAACTGGAGACAGGAGCATTTAAAGTGTTGCTACTAGACTTGCCAACAGCTCAGCTGTCAGAGTCCTTACACCATCTTCATGATTCTGGTTTTCTCACAAAACATGACTATGATAAATATTTATTCTTCAAAACCTAAAAATTATCAAAAATGTCTTTTATCAAGTACATGAGCAGAACATACTGTGCATCTGTAGAGCACCAAAATAGGGATTAAATAACATTTTGCTAGGTGGATGGAGAAAAAAGTCTTTAAAGACAGCGTTTGGCATGGGTTAATCACCTCTTTCATTAAAGAAAATAATTCATACTGAGAACATCTTTCTGCCATCTGATTAAACAATGAGCCAATGCAATTGTAAATCTTCCAGAAATTTCCTGTGGTTCAACTGAACAGAAACAATTTGTTACTTCTCAGACTCTATCCCTCTTTTTCAGATAATCATTGCATTAATTGTGTACAAAAACTTTCTATCATGCTGTTAGAAGAAATGGAATGTGACTGTTCTGTGATTCTCCTTACCAACCTTTGACAATTAAGAAATTGAATAATTCATATATATCTTTAATATAACAATTTTAAAGTTTGCTCACCACTCAATTGCTCAAACAGCAAGCAAAACCAAAACTGTTTGATTTTAATACAAACAGTCTAACTGTTCATTTTCTGCTGTTAGTGGCTGATACAACTTGTTGTATCTGTAACTGAAGTAAAAAGGATTTAAGGGTTCTATTCCTACAATGACTTGCTATGAACTGCCTTGCACGTCATTGGAATTTTTTCTTCCTTTGAATAAGGCAGACTTTAAAAGTCATCTGCACTTATATGTATTACTTACAAGTATTATAAATACTAGTTCTATCTAATACCTACACAAGTATTATAAATACTAGTTCTATCTAAAACCTACCCACATTACTTATAGTTTCATGCAAGTCCAGTCAAGTTTGGCATACTCATTCAACATGTTTCATTTCAGACAGGTGTTTTTCTCTGTGCTAGTAAGCAGCACAACCATGGTATTAAAATAGAAATGATGGGCTTTGCACTGAGACACATGATAATTTCATTCAAGATGGGAAAAATACCCGGTTTATTTTTAGTCTGCAAAATTGACAAAAAAATCTGAAGAACATCAGAAGGCCTGTATGAAGTAATGAATACACGTGTGCTAAGATGGTACATTTTTATAAACCGAGCTTTTGTTCACTGGTGTAAACTGAATCCACACCAGATAATCTGTATGCGAAGAATGATCTAGTAAGATGGTATTATATTTCTTCCTGTAAAAGTTATTTTAGATAACAAGAAATTCTATTTAAGTTGGTTTTGCTTTCATTTAACATACATCTGAGCTGTCAGTGTAGTTGTGTGGTATTATTCTCTTAGGCTGCTACTGGATAATAAAGCTACAGATAGAAATAAAATAATAATAGCTTGTGACAGGTTACATTTAAAATGTTTGATCAGACTGATCAATGGGCCTTTGCTTCAAAAACCAAGTTGAGGTTCAAGGAAGGAAAAGATAATGGTTGTTCCAACAGTTTGTCCATATCTCACTGAACTGAAAGGCATTTGGGAGGCAGCCCCAGTCTTAACACAGCCACCACATACAAAAAATGCCTTTTTGCTTCTCAGATTCCATGATGGAAATTCACATCTGTCTTTTTCTTTCAACAAATACTTCTGTTAGAGTCTGTACACTTAACTTACATCTTGGCTTTATTTTAAATTTCAGAAGCTTTATTTTTCTTTCCAGTCTTGAAATTGTTTTATATTCTTTAAGCAGCCTTCTGAAAACTCATTAATATTTTATAAATAGTGTATAGATAATAATTATCAGTCAGTTACTGTAGGTTAGCTGTTACATGAGTTTTTAAAATTTTTTTTGTAACATCTGTTAACACACCTTGAACTCTCTGTGGGCTACTGGTTTGCTGGGGTTTTTTCTTCTCCATTTACACAACAGCCTTTTGGTTTTTGTGTTTCCTCAAGCTCCTTTTACCCAGAGTACACACATCTGAAAGTAATCTCATTCAGGTTGATTCAGTTCTCGTTTCTGTTCAATTTAAAGTTATTTTCTTTAGCCCACAGCAGAACATCACACAGCCTCTCACTGAGTTATTGAGGATTTTCACCCTGTATCAGCAGCTCATCAGCAATTACTTTTCTGCACACAGATCCTTAAAGATCCAGGACATGATGATTTGTTACACTTTCTGTGCTGAAACAATCATGAAGGAAAGCTCCTTAAACAAGTTTCTACCAAGAAGGGAGTGGAGACATGAGCACTTCTAATAATGCTAGGTCCTTCACTTATACACCAAAACTTGAAAACAGTTATATTTTTAGGTCCAGGCACTATGAAAGTGTACATTTACTTCCTTTATTTAAATCTTTGGATATATCAAAATCGTTAGCTTGCTTGACACCTTAATACTGTGATCCTTCTATACAACAATAAGCTAGTTTAGATTGGCTTCATAACATCTGATGTCAGATCTGGTAAAAATTTGTCTTTAATTTGTTTCCCACTGTAAATGAAAATTTAAATTTTTTTAAAGGTATTTTTGGTGATATAATGGGATTTATAGTCACATTATAAGGTGTGACTGTAATATACGGGAGGTATTAAAATTTCCAGTTAATTTAGTATGTATCTGTTACAAATTTGTTTCAGTAGATATATTATATATCTTTTTAATAGTTGTTTTTTTTTTTTTTGGGGGGGGGGGTGGGGGAGTTGTTTTTTTTTTTTTGGGGGGGGGAGGGTGGGGTGGTTGGTAGGTTGATTTTTTGGTTTTCTGTTTGTTTGCTAGTTTGTTTTTTTTTCCAAGCAGTTCTTAATCCTAAACAAAATTAGGAGTTCCCATTTCATTCCTTTATATCACATGGTGCCAACAAGGGCTTATTTTTTTAGGGACCATTTAAAAGAAAAATGGTATTCTGCTTTACTATAGCCTTTAAAATTCCAGTCTTTTACCACTAAGTCTTCCTGTGGTATACAGAGTGGCCTTTTGTAGTATCTTCTGCATTTTCAGGTTGAAGAAAAGCAAATCCATGCTACCAGTGAAAAAAAGACACAAAGTGTTTTCACCCTTGCTAAGCATGAAAATAGAAGTGAAGGGAAGCATGCTGCAGAGTCATTCACACTCTTGTATGCCAGTTAGCTCTAACTCAAAACGGATTTAGCTCCACTATCCAATAAACTCTTCAGCCCTGCTAATACAACATTGTGGGGACTTGCCATCTTGGAACACAGGTAGCTTTGGACCTCGCTAACATGTTGGACTGAGTAATGTGGAAATGGTCACACAATCTGCCAAGCCTGCATCTCCTCAGAGAAGCTGTAATTTCAGAAGGCAGAGGGCTGAAATCCACAGGTACAACTATGTTCTCAAACCAATTTCTGGGGCAGCTTTAGAATCCAGTTGTCTCAGGTCTAGCTAATATGGACTGGGAATTCTGTATCATTCTGATAGAAGAGGCTTTTCCTATTCCTTGA
>NW_010144168.1:77548-99017 GCF_000699245.1 Pterocles gutturalis
ACTGTCCTGCAGTCATCTCCTCTGGAGTTGTTTTCCATCCAGTTGGGTAATTCTCTAAACATATGTTGTTGAATCACTCTTCAGGTCTACATTTCTCCTTGACCTGCTTGTGTCTTTATTCCTCCAGAATTTACTGACTGATAGCTAATCTCCACATTAAACCTTCTAAAAGCAACTGGAATGGCAGTGACTGTACCACCTGCTCTTCATCTAGAGCTGTTATGACCATATTGCATTGTTGTAGTTTGAACCTGGCTAACAGCAAAACACCACAACACTCTCCCCCAGCACTCACAGACCCTCTCTCCTCCCAGGGATGGGGGAGAGAATCAAAGGAGTAAAGGGAAAACAGACTTGTTGGTTGAGAGAAAAACAATTTAATAACAAAACTACAATAAAATTGAAAATAATAATAATAATAAACAAATAAACAAATGAGTGATACACAGTGATACTGCTCACCACTCAATGACCCAGGCTCAGCCTGTTCCCAACCAACAATCCTGGAGCAGGGAGAGTCCCGGAACGACAATCCCAGAATGGAGATAAGAGCCTGAGAACCCAAGAGAGCAAAAGCCAACCAAGACAGCGAGACAACCCTGAGACAGGGGGTGACCCAGAGAGAGAGAACCTCCAGACAGACCCTCATGTCTATACTGGGCATGATGTGCATGATATGAAATAGGCCATTGGCCAATTTGGGTCTCAATCCCAAACCTGAGGCCGAATCCTAGGCTGGTAATTGGGGCTGTGCTCCCTCCCAGCTTCCCCTCCACCTGCAGACACTGGCACAGCAGAGAAGATGAGAAGTCCTTGACTGTACTGGCAGCAACTATAAACATCAGTATGTTATCAGCCTTCTCAGTACAAATCTGAAACAGAGTTTAACACTAGCTACTATGAAGAAAGCTAACTGCGTCCCAGCCAAAACCAGGACATGCATGCAATTTCACTTTCTGTTTCAAAGTCAGCTTTTGATTGATTGTTTCCGGTATCACTAGCCAGTGTGTTCCAGAACCTTAGATTTTATGTTCATAAGCCACGATAAATGGTTGTTGTTTTCAGCTGACCTAATTTGCTTGTCGGCTGGACAGATCTGCCAGTAACAAACTTAGAAAGCTTAAGTGCTAGCTCAGATATCACTTCATGGCACTGCACTGTGCCATGCAGACACTGCCATGTTTTCAGCCATTTCTGGTCCTTGTAAGTTTTGTCATCCAGATGCAAAATCATGACTGTACTTGTGGTTTGAATTTTTTCTGATTTCTACATGCAATATATCACATATTTCTGTTCTGGGAATATCTCAATGTTCCACGATTGTCTTTCCCTTTTAATTATAAGTATTTTTTTTCTTTTATCCTGAACCATTGTCTATTTCTTTATAATCTGATATGCCATTTCTAAATATTTGCATTTCAAATTTTTCCACTCCTGCCTCTTTCCTTTTAGAAGCATAATTTTCACCAGTCCTGCAAACACCAGCTATTCTTTGCAAAGTTAAGTTTTCTTGGATCTAACAATCACTTGTATGACAAAACATTCAGGTTCTGGTCCATTTGGTAATTCTCTTATCCCTATGACTCTACTGTATGGAGTACGCTGTGATGTAACAATGAGAACTCTTGCCTGTCACCTAGTTTCTTCAAGATAAGCTTCACTTTCCCTAAGTAAAACTGTTCACCATGTTCCTGATTAAAACCAAAGGGCTTTTTCTGCCTACCTTCATGTTCCTTATGATGTACAATGTTGAGCTCTACTGCTCCTGGATCTACTGCCTATAATCGTGAGCATATTCTCCTGCTTCCCCTTCTCTGCACTCAAATTGTTCCTCACTATAATTTGCTCTAAGAGTTTTATGAAAGGAAACAATGGGTTCAGAATTTAATGTAATGGGTCCATTTTCTTCTGAAACCCCAGGAAGTTTTGCTCATCCATGCAAACAACTAGTGCAGAGAGGTCAGGTACAAGAAATTTCTCTTTCCATCTTTTTTTTTTTTTTATTCCTGCTTCCAACACTCCTCCAAAGATTTCTTACTCCTTAGAAGATTGTTTTCCATTTAAACCAAAAATAGCCACTAGCCCGAGTATCATGAAACTTCATAACAGAGTAATATTAGCAGTGTCATCACAACTACTGTTTCACTTCATCATATTCAAATATATCAGCTTCATTCTCCATTTAGCTTGAGTGCTGGCAAACTTAATTTCTGCACGTACCCACACTTCAGCACAATATAATGCAAACTCCTACACTTTCTAACCATCTTTACAGTATGCTCATTTACTCCCTTAATACTGCTAAGAAACGAAAAATAAATGTTGTAGTGGGAGTAGTTCTACTAATTTATTGCAATGAAATAATATTCTAATGCATTGTAAGACATTTTTAAAATGTAATTTTCATATTCATACAGACAATAACTGTCAAGATATTTTAACAGACTCCTGCTCTCTTTTATCACGTTATCTTTAAGATGCAGGAACACAAACATTCTGGCTTTCAAAAGTAGCAATCTGTTTTTGAAACCTTCATTTTTAAGGATCAGGTGAGACTTCTTGATATCAAAATCTCTAAGATTACTTCTTTTCTCCTCTGAGTACTACGGAACTACCATCTAAAATAATTTAAGCTCATTTCCTACCCCTGTCTCAGAGGTAAAGTGTATTGAGTCTGGTTGGGATGGAATTAATTTTATTCACAGGAGTCTGTATGGTGCTGTGCTTTGGATTCATGACCAATACAGCAATGATAGCACACCAGTGCATTGGCTACTGTTAAGCATGGTTTGCACACTGTCAAGGCCTTCTCTGTTTCTCACTCTGCACTCCCAGTGACTAGGCTGCAGGTGGCCAAGAGGTTGGGAGAGGACACATTTGGGACAGCTGACCCAAACTGACCAAAGTGATATTCCTTACTATATGGTGCTGCACTGAGCAATGCAACTTGGAGGTGGTTTTTCCAAAGCAGGGACTGCTCAGGGTCTGTCTGGGAATTGGACTGCTGGTAGGAGGTAGTGAGTGATTCCTTTGCATTAGTTTTTTTTTTGTTCTCCCTTTTCTTTTTCTTTCACTTATTAAATGGTCTTAACCTCAATCCATGAGTTTTTCTTGGTTTTGCCCTTTTGATTCTCTGCCTCACCCCACTGCAGGGGAGTGAGTGAGCATAAGAACCCATTAGGAAGAAACAAAATTGTAGCTGAAAGACTTAATGCAGATTATCTATCCCTGTATGGCATACCATGGGCCTCAAGGATATGTAAGAGCTGGCCAGACAGCTGCTGATAGTTGTGTAGCATAATTGTGAAATCAACAGATCTGACCAACATAAAAAAAGTTATGCTTAACTACAGAGCTTGGAAGAACTATTCTAAAATAGCTTAATGGAAAGCTCTCTGTGAAAAACAGATTTCTATCTTCTACAGTTTTTTTATTTTTAAATGCTAGAAATCTCTCAAATGTTATAAGGCATTTAGAAGTTATTGCTATTCAGGAATAAAAAAAAAAAAAGAAAAAAAAAGAAAATCCTGTCCCTCTGTATACCTTCTCCCCAACTTTTCCAGTCATACTTCAATATTTGTCTGTATGATTTTATTGCATTTTTCCCATTGCTTTTCATGCTACATCATAGGTTTGCTACAAGGTATTATCTCATTGAAAGGGTCTATTAAACTCTAAGTAACAGTGAAGCTCTAATTTACATTAGAGTACCCTAGAGACAGAGTTAAGCTTGGTCATCATCTTGTGTCTGATACCATCTCCACTCAATGATGTAATAGGAAACTGTGTGTGAAGGCAGAGACATAAGTCCATTCATCATTGCTACTCAACTTTACATTACCTAAATGCTAACGCTCCTAGTCCTCCCAACCATACAGCCTGTCTTCCTCCCTGCCTGCATAACTAATCTAAAGCATGTGTCTCCTACTTTCCTTTCTATTGCAAAGGGAAACAGTATTTTCTTTGACCTTCATTTTGTACAAGGCTATCCCTTTGGTCTGTGGATTGTTTGTCTACATGTATACCTACATCTTAAATTCAGCTGCTTACTAGAATCATTAAGTATCCTACAGGAAGGAAATTCACTATTTCCCCCAATCAGAAATATTCTGAAATTATTTTTGTAACTCACAAGTGCCTCTGCTTGTATATGTAGATTAGAATCTGAGGCTGCATCACCACAGAGTCATGTAAGCTGAGTTTATACTTAAATTCAATATCTAAAGTCTGGCTACAAGTCAGAGGGTAAATACAGCTAACTAGGAAGGAGCTGTATGTGTACAAAATCAGAGAGACCGGATTCTAATGCCTGAAAGTGATTGAGTTTTGTATGGCAATTCTATCACCATTTAGTTTTGGCAGTGTTACAGTAAGAATTAAAGTTCTCTGAACTAATGACTCCTCCTAAACTGGCATATGTGACAATGTAATTAAAATCCCACAGACAGTGCATTGTGAATTTCAGAGTCTCCCTCTAAATATCTTTATATCAAGAAAGAAAAAGGTTAGGAGTTGTTTTCATGGTGCTGACAGCGCAGCTAGGTATGTCAAAAGGCACAATGTCTTAATTAGAGACACGTCCTGTCTCTGAACTTACCCGCCAGTTCTAATGTAATAGTGCCACCCCTGAGAGGAAGGAAATGCAGAACCTTATGGGCAGCTGCTATATCCAGAGATGTTACCACAAGCTCCCCTGAGGCACAATGCCTATCAGGGAAGCTCTCAGGAGCTCTGCAAGCACAGTGTCCTCTCATAACCCTTTCCTAGTGCACCAGTATCTTTGAAAGCTTTCAAGATGATAGGGAGTTACATAAATGCCAAGTACTCCTACATGTAAAAAAATCAAAGGTCATCTAAAGAAATGTACAGTGCTGCTGAGGGATGAATAATCCTGAAGTTGGAATATGCTTTATAATTTTTCAGTAAGACATGAAAGTGCTACTACTTGATGAAAGCACAAGGGACATGTACCCATCTATGATCAGCACCAGGCATATGTCTTGTCAAAATCTGGTGTGTCAGTTTGTAGCAAACTTATCGTGATCAATGTCAACACAGCACTTGTTTTACTATCAACAGACCTGCAAAATTCCCTGTTAAGGTGAAAAGCAGTTATTTTACACTTGCACTTGCCTGACTGAGAAAAACTCTTATCTATGTATAGACTAGGTACTATTTCTCTTCCTTTTTTATAGTCTGATTGCACATTTTTATATTGATGAGATTAATCACCTTTAACACCCATCATTCAGTTGTACAAGTCTCCTTTATAAATCCATATCCAGCTCCCTATGTATCTATATTCCCTACCAAAGGGAATATGAAGAGATGGCTGCTATAGCAAACTGAATGAAGGTTCTGTTCTGTCTTCTCTTTATCAACCATCTCTGTGTTCCCATACTACACCCTTTCTGTTATACATCTGCATTAATATTTATATCTCTATGTTTATTGCCCACTCAAAATCCTTAAGAAGTACCACCAGTGAAGATAAAAATAAAATAACGTATATTAATTTAAAATCATATCTGCTAATTTTATGTTGTTGCACATTGTGCTTCTTCCAAAGGCAGGTACATAATTATAGGTACTTGGGTGCATAAAGTGATACAAAGGTTTCTATGGCAATTATTCATTTTAATTGAAAATTCTGCAGGGAAAAACCTGTTTCATGTGCAGCATGCAATTTACATTTCTTTCCAAAGAACTGGAACTTGCTCAGGGTGAGCAGTGAATTCATATTTTCCAGTAAGACACAATCTTTAAAATTCTCTCTGAGGGGTGGAAAACTGAGGGGGGTCTTGGTAAGGTTGTTAAGCCTATTAAAATGTAAGACCATTTATCCATTTATGCAACTAGACTATCTATTTTTACTGTCAGGTAAAGTTTTTATGCTTCAAATGAAAGAGGAAAAGTTAAAAATCAAATTGATACACAATGTCCTTCAAGCTACAAAGGAGAGGAACCAGAAAAAAAGAAGTTCCAGAAAGGACAACAGAGAGACAGCATGCTGAAGGAGACAGGTCATCAGTGAGACCAAATCCACAAGATCAAACATCTGTATATTCACATATTTTAGCTACTGTGTGTTCAAACAATAATGAAGTTAGTTCCAGTTTTAATATATTTCAGAATGTCAAAATAAGAGTTGGAGGAAAGCAACTGTTCTACCTTGCTTAGCTAATAAAAGCTATAACTTACTTTCCTAGAGGAAAACAGGATTGCTTTCCTCCCCCAATTCCCATCAACACAATGAGACAAACACATTTTAGGCCTAAATTTACAACAAAAACCAAATAAACTAATTCAAGTCATGGGGACCTGGAAACAACCTCTGAACTATGGTTTCATATTCACTAGATTTATAGCATTGTCTTTTCTGAAACAAAACTTTACTAATTTTCTCTCTGTATCATTGTAAGACTGTGTACACTAGGTACCAAAAATGTCTGAAGTTAAAAACAGCCTTTGTCTCCTTCATAAACATTAGATAAATATTAAATTGCTGGGAGGGTGGGCTCAGTAACTCAAGCATCAAAAGCATGTAAAGAAAAACTCCTTCTTCCTTATAAGAACGCATACATATACACACTGTAAAAATTGCCTGCGAAAGCTGTAACATTTCCAGAAATGGCAAAACGTTCTCTGTGCAGGACTCAGAGGCACTGCTCACTCCCCTCAGTATACTCATTCTGTAAAGGTCACACAGAATGTAAAGCTTTGGCAATGTAAAAAAGACTAAATATCCCTGATTGAAGGACCTAAAGTTTTTCTTGACCACATCAAGACATCTTCCTGTCTAACAGATGCACAGTAATCCCTCCATAAAATTTATCATCAAGTATTCATCGAAGTCTTGGGACAAGCTAAAAGTTCAATAAAGAGTGAGGTCCTTTAAATTTACACACTTCAGCTCCTCACATTTCCTGTGGGGAATATAGATTGCTTCTAAGTACTTACTATGCTGCATGCCATTCAAATGCTGTTGCTTCAATTCATTGTATTAAAAAGTAATACAAACTTCAATTATTCGTTGTAAAAGTAGATTTAGCTAAAGTACACAGAAAATTCAATTCACACCAAAATGGCTACAAAGTTCAAATTAATCTATTTGCAGTCCTCCCACGTCCTTCTCAGCATTCTTTAAAATGTCACTTATTTTATAAAAGATATAGATTTTGTGAGTATTGATGTGCTCTATCAGCAGACAAGTTCCCTCTGCTTTTACGTTTGCAGACATTATTTATCCATCCCAAATCACTAACAATTACAGCTAAAATAGAGGGGTCCATATGAGTAAAGGTTACAGGACCAGACTTACAGCTCAGAAGTTTGCACCTTATAAATCTCTCATCTTCAATCCTACATTCAAAAGGTACTTATGATTTCAAAGAAATTGCAAATCAAATGATTACACGCTACAGGAAATTAGATAAAAGAGAAAGGAACCACTTCAGCACCATAAAGAGATTCTATTCAGCTATTATATTAATAGCAAAACCCCCTATTTTGATTGCAGCATCTGCAGGTATAAAATGACAGGTTTTAGACTCTACTTTTATTGAAGTGCATAGATCCACAAAGCATTTTCAGTTCTGAAAAGTGTTTTAAAGTCTTGTAATCATTCAGCAAAGCATTTTGACAGCACTTCTTTAATTTTAAGCAGAGGAATAACTGCACTTGTTAAAATATGTTCTAGAGTATATAGCAGCTTTCAGAATAAATTCAAGCAGTAGAAGTAAGTAAAAAATATTGTTGAACTTCTGTACCACAGAAATCAACAGCAAAGCTTTTGCATTTTTTGAAGCCATGATAAATTTTTTCCTTATAACTTTAGTTTTAATTTATTTACAGAATCTAATGTAATCCTTATGTTAACATTCTATTACATAAAATGTGCTTTTTCATTTGAGAGTAAGACAAATGTCTTAGAAATACATCCTACTGCAGTGATATGCCCTTCTTTTCATAAGGAATGGACATTTTGCTGTCTTTTTTCCCCTCTAATTTTACCAAAATTAAAAAAAAAAAAAATCTGTGCATGGTATAATTGGAAAAATCAAGGTACTAAAATCGAGCATTTTTATTAGCTGTTACAGTAAGAACACCTACCACAGCAACTGCATATTGCACTAACAACCAAACTGCAGTATGCCTGAAGCAAATAGTGGGATTATATATGTATATATAAATGCATAAATATATATATATGCATACACACAAACACAAGCACTAATAAAAGTAAGTCACAAGGTTTATGGACTGCTTCTTCCCTTGACAGCCTCTCATCACCTGTAAATGCTCTTCCAAGATGATATGCAACAAAATTTTCCAAATTAGCTTGCAAAAAGAATTTCAGATATTATTCTTTTCCTTTACTAACATACAATTTTATACACAGCAGAGTACTTCAGTGAACCTCCCTCCAAAAAAAGATTATTTAATACTTATAGCTTAAAACATGCATTCCTAGCAAATATTTTCACATTAAAATATGAAAGGGAAATTGTTTTAAACCTTTATTAGAAAAAATGATGCAGAACCATGAGTTCAGGAAATTATTTACCTTTCTTGTCATCGAAGTACAGTGTCTGTTGAGCTGGATTTGACCACTGGAGGGAGGTGTTATCATTTTGATCGACCCTGCAGGTCAAATTTGCTGTTCCCCCTTCAACAACGGTAACGTTCTGTGTAAGTGGAAACTGCCCTTGGCTGCCTGAGGAGGGAGGGGAGGGTAAGGATGGAGAAGGGAAGAGAGAAAGAGAAAAAAAAAGAAAGGATTTAAGTTGTAGAACTGAATTTATTGCAGCAACTTCCCACAGATGACAGCCTTAATTCAGTGTGATGTATTCTGACCAAAGAAATGTAGTACAATAAATTAAAAAAAAATTAATATATTCCCTGTATCCAAGGAACAGACAGATTAATTAAGAAATAGGGATTTTTTTTTCTCTTTTTGTCCCCTGCAAGTCATACTAATTAGTTCCAAAGAAATACTCTGCAATTTTATCTCCTCAGACATACCCATACATCCAGAATATGCCCCCGCATAAGGCTCACATGCTACAATATCTACGTAGATGTCTTAGTACAGATAATATAGTTAGACGGCTGTTCAAAGTAACACTGAAAGCATAACAAAAGTCCGCACAGGATTTCTCAAAATAGAGGGACCGGGCAGCCTTGGCTCCTCATTTCTTTTTATGCTTTTTAAAGCACTCTCAGGACAATGTTTTTTCTGCCAGATTTGGAAAGTTGTTGGAGAGCAAATGTAGTGTGAATCTAATACTCGATGCATCTTCTATTGAGGGAATATAACCTGATCTCTTATGAAAATGGAAGTGATGATGTAGTAGCTCTCTTTCACATCTGTGATTCTATCCCAGAGCATTATGAATTATATTAAGTGCCTGCTGAAAAGTCACTGGGAAGATTTCCAAATACATCTACACAATACAGGAGGAACAGTATTGCCTAGGTTCTTGAATCACAAGCATTTTCAATGGCATAGTTAGACTAAAGTGTTTATGTATTGTGAGAATAGCACACACTTTGTCAAACAGCACATTCTCAAAAAGAATATCACAACAAGGGAGCACAGTAAAACCATGGAAGTCATTTTTAACATGCATGTGTGGGGAAAGAAAAGTTCTTCAATAATAAGAAAGACACATCATTTTCTGGGAAATATGTTAATTTATTCAAGGATACAATGCAAAAGAAAGACAATCCAACAGTCTGAATCAAATATATGTTTCTTTCTTCCCCTCCTTTTATACAGGTTATATTAATACAAGGAACACTCAAGTGCAGGTAAAGCTGCTAGCGTAAGAAGTATAATGTCAAGATTGACACTCAAGTAGGACGTGTTAAAAGTGACAAATCTCTCTACAGTCCTACAGGAGTGAACAAGCTTTTAGACATGTCATAAGTACATCAAGGAAACTATATATATAATATCCACTAATTATACCAATACAGAAGTACTAATCCAGCATAAAACCTTCACAGAAACATTCTATTTTAGTGGCTCTCATCAGAGCTGTTCTCGGCTAAGTTATCTGAGGCATGGCTTCCATATGGAAGGCATGATGAGACAGAAGTCTGTTATCTAGTACACAGGTATTCAGATGACCAGAGTAAGGAATTACTACATAAGGGATTAATAACTGAAGTTCTATTTGACTTGATGATATTGCAGAAAACATAATTATAGCCAGGTTTTGATAGCTATCTATATCCCTACGTAACATGGTTTGATAGCCTTAGGCCTGGTACCTAAGCATTTACGGCACTGAAACCATTAGCATTTAGGTAGGCTAGCACTCTCCACAAATACTCCACAAAAAAATATTCTACTGCCTAAGTGTTTATATCCTGAAAAAAAAAAAAAAAAATCAGGAATACTAAGAAAAGGTCATCTCAATGCACAAAATTGGAGTAAATATTTTATTTAAACAAAAACACTTTCTTGTCTCGGTTTAAAAAAAAAAAACAAAGAAAATCTGAATATGCCAAATCTGAATAACTGGTATAATTTCTGCATAAGTATCAAATTCATGTGGATGTCTAAAGATCAAAATTTACCATGTATTGATATTTACTAGAAGAGGGTATTTACTATTAACAGGACAACACTATAGTAAACAAAAATAAGGAATACTGAAAACACCATGGCTAATTTAAATGCTGCAAACAATAAATGCCAAAATTCTCATGACATCCTCTGTATCTGACACTTCATTAATCAAACCCTGCTTCTTGAAAACCGCATGTTGAGAAATACTTGATGAGTGAAAAATCATAAACAAGGATAGAAAAACAACGAAAACAGAAAAGATTTGTCATTTCCTTCCATCCCTCCTCTTTCAATTCCAACATGTCAAGGAACCTCAAGGTATTGGATAAATTGCTTTTCGCTTAAATTAGAATTTTAAAAATCCAGAAAAATGCACACAGACCGTTATTACTTCCACTAAATTACAGGCATCTTACCAAAGCAATAACCTTGTAAAGTATGAGCTGTGGATAAGAGGCTATGGGGGCTAAAATACTTTTTGCATACAAGAAGCATTAAACAGAACCTAGTGCCAGAGATTAGCACAGTGAAATCTATCATTCCCATTAAAGAATGGAAGATAGTTTAATAAAAAACAGCTGTAATGATTTAGGACCCTATTAATGTGATTAGGGAGATCTCCCTGGGTTTACCCTATATTCTCTTTCTGATATTATAGTTCATATTATGAAGGTTATGCAGTCTATCATTTGCTAATGATTGCCAAGTCACAGACTTGTTTGACCAGAAGAGTGGTTAGTAAACCTTTCTGATCAACCATTTAAATTGAAACTAGATATCATGATATGAATGAGGTCAGAAGAACTTTATTTTCTCTGGCAAAGAAATATTTATGAGATTTACTTTGTTCGCAACAGCATCTAGCTTGGGTTATCTAAATACAAACTTTGGAACTGGAAGGACAGGAGAAGGTTGTAAAAGCCCACAGCAGATAGATGGACATTACAGAAAGCATCAACATCATGCCATTTAACACGGCATTGTAAGTGTCAAAGAAGTGGCTTTATGCCACTAAAGTTTAGATATGATTCCTGCGGGGACTGACAGTATTTTGTGGGAGAGGCCTCATTTCTGTTCAACAGGTAGGCAGCACATGCCCAGGAAGCATGCCAGCAAAGCTGCTAGCCATGCAAGCGCTGGGTGGAATGAAGAACCCAGGCCATTGGTGATGCAGACAAGGTGTCCTCTGCCAATTCCAGGTTCCACTGTTGAGCTGTGGGAGCAGCAAGCTCCCACTGCAGCACAGTGACCCACGGCTGGAGGCCACTGACTGGAAAGCATTCATACTCCCAGCATTGAGCATGCTGGTTCTGATCCATGTGAATAGTCCCTTTAAATCAAGAATGCTTGGCAATGAGCCTTCAAGGCCTAAAGGCCGTGCCAGATTGAGGCCAGCACATTAAGAGAAACACAGTTTTCACTATCATTTTGACAACTGGAGGCTACCACTGTTGTTCTCTAGTATGAATGGAGCTTAATATAGTTATTAAACTCACATTTTTTAATTTCTTCCTTAACTCTGGGAGCAGAGATTGAACAAGACAATGTCCTCTACGAAAAGCATTCCGCCTTCACTTCAGAAGTCTAGTAATGGAAAACTTAGTGGCACCTTCGGTAGCTTATTTCAGAGAGCAAAGGTCATCATTGTTTAAAGAAAAAAAACCCAAAACAAAACAAAAAACCAGGATTTTACTCCTAGTCTGAATTTTTCTCACTACAGCACCTTGAATCCACTGGCTCTTGTTATATATTTTTCTCTGCTCTGAAGAGCCCTCTATTATAAAAATTCTTTTTCTTTTGTGGGCACTTAGAAACTGTGATCATATCATCCATTAACCTTCTCTTTGTTAATCTAAATAAATTGAGCTCCTAGGTCTTTCTGTAGAAACGGTATTTTTCTAATCCTTTAATTAGTCTGTGTCTCTTCTCTGTGCCCTCTTCAATTTGCCATCTTTTTACTAAGTGTGAAGCCCTGACCTGTAAACCCCACTGTGGCAGTCACAGAAGGAAAAAATACAAAGTTGACACCGCTTCTCTCCCAGCACTTCGTATTCTTGTTTGCACACCTAAATTAGTCCCCTTGGGCACAGGGTCAGATGGGCACCCAAGTTTGACTGATGGTCTACCACAACACCAGTGTTTTTTCTCAGACATCGCTCCAAAGACAACCTCCCATTCCATTTCTACGACCTCCTCCTGCAGCTCTTAGATATACATCCCTATGTTTCACTGCACTGAAACACATTTCTCTGAGCCCAGTGACCTGTGCTCTTCATTATTTCATACTCCAGTCTTTGTGGCATCCACAAACACTGCTGGCAACAATTGTGTTTCCCAGGGTGTTTCTAACCAACTCTGAAAACCATCTAAATAGTACAGTCCCAACCACTTTTCCGTATGCAGATACACAGAAACATGACTGTTCAGTGGTGAGTTCTTATTTATCATTACACTTACACCCTCTTTTTTCAAACAGTTATAATCTGCTTAATACTTGCAAGGTTGGTTTTGAATAAATTTTGGTTATTACTCAAGATGTCATGCTATTTCAAGTCAAAGGCCTTCCAGCAATCAAAAGATTTTAAAGATTACAGTTACCTTTTTCTAGACAGAACTGTAATTTAAGAAGTCATGAAAATATTGACTTGGTCAAACATTCCATTATAATATATTCAAAACCATATTGAAAATAATTTAATTCCTAAAGAAGTTTTGTTTTAAAACATAGCATAATAAAAATACCTATTAAGGCAGAAAAAGTAAAACTATTGTTTATATTTCCTTTAATGGTGGTGATGTCAGTCAGACATAACCCCACGTAACTAACCAAAAACTCAGATTTCAAAGTCTGAGATTTTGAAAGTATTTGAAAAGTATTCCTAAATTTACCATTGACTTCTCACATGACCTCAGACAATCCACTTAATATGTGCTTTGCTAACCAATCTACACCAAGGAAATAATGATGTTTATTGAACTTGTAAAAGGATTTGGCTCAGAAAGGATTACTTTTTTTTTTTAAAAATTTTTTATATATGTTTCCACTTCCTCTCATCTGATTTCACCCTATGCTGCTGCTGATATGAGACAGAGGTGTATTTGTGGGGAACAGGGGCTTAAAACAGTGATAAAATAAGCTTTATAATGATCCCATTTGAGCTTATGGATGGAAATTTATGTTACTTTGTTGCACACATTGTTCAAATCACATGCATCTTCTAGCTTGTCTATATATGCTGTGAAACAACATTTCTATACTCATTATACAATTGCTTTCAGATAATTTCTATTTTCCCATCTAAACATAGATTCTCTCTTTGGGTACAAGCCCTTGTAACAATCAAGTTAATTTTGAAGACTGTCTAAATAAATGTCTTTATGTTTGGAATTTTTTTTTTTTTAATATATTGGGGAATGATACACAAATTTTGAACATCATCAAGAAGTAAAATTTAAAAGATAGTGGATTTTTTTTTAAGATGATTTCCAGATTTTAGTAATGAATCCAAACCTACCTTAACTTCTGAATTGGACTCACCAATGTCACAAATACAAAAATTCCGGCATCATAATTTATCTTGTTGAAAACAAGTGATGAGATAGAAACCACACTCATACCAATAGCAAACAATACTAGACTAAACTGTTCTTTAGTTCAGCAAAACTCCTACGTGGTCAGAATGCACGAGCAGAAAGGAAAAAAGCACATAGCACATGACTTAACCATAATTAATGATACGTTAAATTTCAACATCCAGCAGAAAAACCTCTAAGCACTTCCTGCACTGCTCATCAGTGCATTAAGCACTTGCAGATACATCATCTTTTAGTCTGCATTGTGCTAGCTGAACAAACCAAGATATTTTATTTCCGTCTCACCAGATGGCCCCTCCCTTCCTGGAACAACTTGGCAGCCCTTCTCTTCCTTGAACATGAGCAGCCAGGACGCCACACTCCACTCCAGAAATCTTAGCAGTACATTATACACTAGCACTATTAATTACTTATTTCACTTTGCAGGTATGAAAAGATGCCCAAATTTGGTACTAGTACTAAGGGCAGATACTGAGACTTGCTTTAGGAGATGCACCAGGAGAAAAACTATCGTATGACATTACATGATGACAATGGGACATTGGGCTTGGAAAGGCTAGGGCTCTCTTGAAACCACCCACATGCAATCCAGGCTTTTGCTGCCTGTTAGCTTTTAGAGAATGCAGGAAAAAAAGCATGAGGCTGATCAGCATCAGGAATATGGGAATTATCCCTGTTCAGCTAAAGAAACAGAAGGTAGGAGTGTAAAATGGGAGGGTAAGAGAGTAAGATGGGCCAGGGGAGGCAGGTGAAAGTTACATCTTTCACATGAATTTTAATTTGCACCAAAGAGAAATCCTTCCTCAAATGTTACTTAGTAAGTATTAAAGGGCCATTTTATTTTTATGAGAATAGAAAATGCAGAACATGTAAATAAGAAGTACTCCCCTGAACATAATTTTATGTACGTTCAGTGCAATTTATGGCCTACTTTACTATTAACTGAGATAATTGACAGTCATGATCAAAATAATGAATGCGACTCAGATGACCACTGTTTTTCAGACAGTGCTACGCATCCAAGTTGCTTGCTTACTTCACAAGAAATGGTTGGCAATGATACTTCTGTCCTCCGCTGGCAGGGCAGGTCAATCAGACACACATACATGCACACGCACATACATATATATATATATATATGCCCTACAGTACATACAATTATGTTCTGTTCCATGATCAAACTTTGAGGCAAGTCAAACAGTTTTTCTGTCTGTCTGGAGTATACTAATAAAGAAAGAATGGAGCAGGAAAAAAAAAAAAAAAGTACTGATGGCCCACATTACAATTCCCTTGTACCTGAAGAGGAAGCAAGAAGTTTCATTGGAAAACACTACAAGGTTATACAAAGATAAATTACAATAAGCAATGAAGCTATTGCAAAAAAAAAAAAAAAAAAAAAGTGGCATCTAGATATTACTCTCACCATGCTGTATCCCAGTCCCTCTGCTCATTTTAGGAAGCTTTGTAAGCTTTGTTAGCAAAATTACTTTGACGGAGCTAGAGTTAAGTATATTCTATTACAGATTGTTTTTGTGATGCTTTGTGGAGGACCAAAACTGCTTTCCAGTAGAACTGACAGGCTCATATCTCATTAGCCACAAGCTGTTTTCAGTCAAGAAAGGCTGCGCTTTTTTCACCCCAAAATCATAGCTCAACTGCTTTTACAGATTTTAAAACTGATTTTTATCTCAGTATGTGACAAGACTATGCAGAATAATTATCATAATTTGGTCCAGTTTGGAAACATTCATCTTGTGAGTTCATTTCATGTTTATTTGTTTATATTTGGGATTTTTTTTTTCACTTTTTGCAATTAAAATGAAAGCTCTTTAATGAATTCAGCACTTCCATTTTATGCTTAGCTTATATATTCTAATCAATTTACCGGGCTAATTATGAATGTGACTTGATGGCTGTAAGCACTGAGGAAACATAATCCTCTCTTTACTTTTGTTTCTGCAAAGGTCTGTTTTTGTAAGAAACAGTTGTGTTATAAATTAAGAGTTTCACAGTATCAGTCCAGCAAGGTTTGCTTACTCATGTCACAGTATATCAGAAAGCCATAAAAAGAAACAGGTTTGTAAAGAGAGAATCATAGAATCATAGAATGGTTTGGGTTGGAAAGGACCTTAAAGATCATGGAGTTCCAACCCCCCTGCCACGGGCAGGGACACCCTCCACTAGACCAGGTTGCTCCAAGCCTTATCCAGTGAAGGGACTGGACAAGAGGTGACAGCAGTGAGTTAGCAATCCTTTGGAACACTGTCTCTACCTTCTGCAAGCCTGGCTACCCAGTGTCCCTATGAGGCAAATGAAGTTTATCAGCGTAGATGGAGGAAAGAATAGAGCCTGTATTTCTATTCATTCTCACACAGAAAGCATATAACAGAGATTTATCCTTTTCAGTCTTGTGTAGAAAGACAAAGCCATGGGCTTTTATTTGATACCTTTCTTTATGACATGTCAGCCAAAAGGCAGAGCCCATAAAAAAATGCAAAACTGTGTGAGAGGAAAAAAAACTATCTTGAGCAAATTATTTGTCACATTAGTCAGATTTTTTTAATATTGATTTCAATAGGACCAGGTTCTAAAAGAAAAAAAAAAATACAGAGTCAATATTTGGGTGAGGAGGCAAACAACTTACTACTTCAAATAGCAGCTTGCATCTGTGGGGAGAACACATTAATTCTAGCCTTCTTAGCAAAGGAACTACAACATTAGAAACAAAAGCCAGTGTTAAGAAACATCTAAATATACTGAATCAGTTTCCCTTAATTTATATATGAAATAATGCAAGCATGTCTCCAAGGAGATGAAGTGTTATTAGCTTGTCCTTATCTAATTTAAAGAAAAAATACACCGAGAACTGCATTTCAGCAAACATAAACTGAGTTTTGCATTACTGTGCAACTAGTGTTTCTTCTAACTTTCCAACAGGAATGAACTCCTTCTCTATTTTTTCAGCACAGATTCTGTATAGAAGGTTAGTGCCTGGAAATATGGAAGGAGGAAACTATAGAAGAAGTTGTTGGCCCTATTATCTTATTTCATTTCTCAGAACAGTCTTAAGAGTGTGGTAAAATATTGACTACAGAGAAGATAGCTTAACTCTTGATTCATAACTACCTGGTTTGCTTTATTCTAAAAGACAAGGCAACAATGTAGCCTGCATGCTAAACTGTATTCATACAATATTTTTAAGAAAGAGAAATTTGCCTGACCATAATTTGATACACACAATTTGACTGGGTCGATTGGCCTTTCCTAACTTATTGTCTGAAATGGCAGTAATTTAGTTCCGTATCTGGAGATACGTTTATCCCCAGAGAGAAAGTCCTGTAAATTGTTTGCTCATTGAAGAAACATTGTTTAAAAAAGAAACAAAACAAGAGGAAAAAAAAATAAATTGTGGGCTCTGGTAACTATTACATCCTCTGGTAACAAAACCACTTGCAGAGAAAATTGGAGTTAATGAGAACACTGCAGAAACTTACTACAGAATGACAGAATTTCAGGGGAGAGAGAGAAGTAACTCAGAAAATAACTGTTACCCCCAAACTGTGCATTCAAGGTCGCTGGGGTTTTTTAAATGTTTAAGCAATTACTAAAATAATTCAGAGGACAAGAGCATGCTGGTAACTGCTGCTGATTTCAGACTATAGAATTTATGCTAGACAGCAATAATAGAGAAGGAGAAAGCTTTTGTTCCTTCCTTTGCTCCTTGTGTTTCAGGTGTACGTTTCTACAACAGCAGCTAACTCAAGATATAATTGATTCGGACTATATTTCAACAAAAGAGATCACAGATATAAATTTGAGAAGATTACATATTGAAGTATAATTATTCCATAAAGAGGGAAAAGCTCAAGAGAGACAATGGAATAAACAGTATGCACAAACAGTGCTATTTCCTAGACACCTTGCTTAAATTATTATTTTTTACCCTGTTCAGACTGTCACCATGGTATTATTTGCTTATGAATGGAGAAGAGTTCCCAGCGATTTTACTTATTTATTTATTTTGAATGGGGAAAAAGGAATTTCCCTCCACCACTCTGAATTCCTGATGCAAGTTATAAACCCAAAAATAATTAAAGTGAACTTCCCCTTCCTACAACTGTGATAACAGACTGCTGAATTTTCTGGTTCTCATAAGTGCAAATATGTTTTAGAGTCTCATGTCACTTTTGATTTAAAGAGCTATGCTCAATTTTTTTGTGCCTCAGCAAACTGTAAAGCCCTTTTCCTCTAAGAGCAGGAAGGTACCCAATTCTAAGATGAGACATAAGGAATTGGGCACTTTCATTTCTCTGAGGATCTGGGCCTCATTGTCACCACACTTCCATTCCGAATCTGTAAAATGACAATAATGGCATTTTCTTACTTCACATCAGCGCTCCAAGAAGAAAATGCACAAAAAATTACACAGAAGCCAGATAATAGGGTAATGGAAGGAATATATAAAGCTATGATGGAAACAAGTTTACATACACATACAACCCTATCAAATCTACCTCTTGCTACAAAGTTAGAATATACCATATGCTTTCTTCTCTTCCAAAATTCAAACATTTCATCAAAATAACTGGTACTTATTGCAGGTAACACAATCAAAAAAAGTGAGGCAGATGACCTCTCATAAAAGTCAGTCTAGAACCTCCATTGGTTTAAGTCACTATCAGGCATCATCAGCTTACCGTCAGGCAGGTACTTGGCCATTTGTGCTACTGAAAGTACTTTCTGTTACAATTTCTTACTTCCCTGTTCAATATTCTCCTCCAAGTAACAAATTAAATGAAGTTCTGGGCATGTCATCTTAAAAGAAAATTAAAGACCTGTACACACGTGACTTATCAGACTTTTAAGGACTGACCAACAACCCCACTACATAGGGTTCTTGGAGATACACAAACAGGCAGCATAGCGCAGGGCTTTGACTTTGTTTTTGCATTAATGTGTTCTGCTTAGAGGCAGGTTTAGGACAAAGGTGACTTAGTGACAGAACTGAAGATAGGGTTCCAAGTTTTTCAGAAATTGAAAAATATTTAGGTGCTTTAAGGAGAAAATGAAATTCATATTTGGAAATGTAAAGCACGTCAACATAAACAAGGTGAGATCATAAGCTAATGTGATTTTTCTACAGTGAGTAATGAAAGTAACATAGATAGGAAATTTAACTTACAAAATATGTTTCCAATAGAAATATACATGACACTCAAGCAATGTTAGACCATCTCGAAAAAGTTACTTTTGCAGAAAATAGAAGAAAGCTCCTCTCTCTCTCTCTCTCTCAGTGTAGGCCATCTCCAAAAAAACATAATACAGGTAAAACAGTAGCCAGTCAGCCTATACTGCTTGTATTTGTTATGTCACGGTTTTGTATTTTAGTTCAGCATCAAGAGTGGTTAATACAGTCAGTTCTCCAGACTGCTATCTTAGTACTGTGATTTGGTGGCCTCAAAAATTGAGCACCTTGCTTCAACATACAATCTGGAGGCAGCACACTGTCTTCTGATTAGTTGCTTACCTACAATAAATAACCAGTTAAAAGTATAAATAAACACTCTGCTTTGAATGCTCCTCTCCTTCACTATCTCTGCAGAATAAGAACCAGGTAAAAGGAATAATCAGCAATTACAAGCAAAAGATCTGACTCTTGTTATGTACACACAAATCTGAACAGTTTACCATTTGGCTACAAAAGGAAGAAAAGAACTTTATGTTGCTGATTTTTCTAAGATGACTGTAACAGAGTCAGCTCCATCCGCATGCAACATCTCAGTGAGCCAGCACTTCTGTAGTATTTGTTCCAAAAAAGTTTTGACACCAACATCATTCTGATGCGCAACAGGAAAACTATCTGAGCCCAAACATCATGGGAAGACTTGCACCTACACTGTCAATTTAAAAGGAAAGCTTGCAGCTACATGTACTATCTGACTTCCATTGTGAGATCTTTGTATATCACATCAAACAGCCATCCTGCAGATGTTTAGCAATGATAAAATATGAATATGATTTAAAATATATTGTCAGTGTAATTTAAATACAATGTATTAATAGAAGTGATCTATTAGCAGGTGCTTCTAATGGTTCTAAAACAGACTGCAATGAAATGTAATCTAAAGCACACAATTTTCACATAGTTTTCATCCTGTCGCCATGTGATAACTCATTGCCAGCCACAGATGTTTGGCACCATGATGGAATGACCCAGCCATTTACCCTCTTAAAGTCCACTGCACTTCAACAAGTACAAAAACCCTCAATCAAACAACAACAAAAAAAGAACTCAAAGAAGAATACAAGTGTTCTGACGCACTCCAGCATGGCACAGCGTGGTTCTGCTTTGGGGAAATAGTCAAAAGGCCTGAATTAATATTTTGTGTAAGAGATTTTCTTTCTAGTTCTGCACACCCAAAATATCCAGAAAACACTGATAAGCATCCAAAAGCTTACGTGTTTATCTGAACATAATGCAAACTGTGCCTATCCTTTAAAGTGCACATGATGAACAGAGATTCTTGTTATTTTTTAAGAAAACCCATAAAACCAAGAATTACTTAAAATGAGATTAATATAGGTCTGTAGATACAAATTTTAATACTCTTAAGAACAAAACTTTCCAGTACCTAGAAAGTAAATACTACGAAAGGTGCTCTGAAGCGATGCCCAAAGTTTATGGCAATACATTGATAATCCTCTTTCAAGCACACTCCATCTAGAAGCAGTTTCACAGGTAAATAAGTGGGGTAGGGAATATCAACCACAGTTCTACAACAATTATAAATAGGGGAATCTAATCCTTCTCATGGAAGGTATTCCTAGAAAGATGACACAGACACGTAACCTCAAGAAAATTAATTAATAAAAGTTCACAAAACCACTTTTTCTTCCTGGGATGCCATTTGAAATGTTGACAACCAAAATGAGCAGCTGTCTATATCTTCTTTTACAACAATAACAGTTGAAAAACAAACAGCTAAGAAATAAGAAAACCACAATCATATTCAGAGATGTTCACAAGAAGACAAAATTACTCACTCAATCATAGATTAAGGTACCAACCTGGAACAAGTGTTCTGAAAAATGTTACACAGGTGCTTGGACTACTTAGGATTAGTGGGTGTGGTGGGTTAACCTTGTCTGGATGCCAGGTGCCCACCAGGCCCCTCTGTCACTCCCCGTTCAGCAAAATAAAGGGGAGAATAAGATGAAAAACTCGTGGGTCAAGATAAAAACAGTTTAATCAAAGCAAAGGCCAAGGGCATGCACAGAAACAAAAGGTAAACAAAG
>NW_010144169.1:0-14641 GCF_000699245.1 Pterocles gutturalis
AGCCTTGAACACCTCCAGGGATGGGGCAGAAAGTGTACAAGAAAGCACATGCAAATGCCTCTCAACTGAGATCTGTTTCCTGGTTATTTCTACACTTATCTCTGCAAAGTAATGTATGAGAATTATTCTACTCTTTGCATTTGTGTGCATAATTTAAAGATTACCATCATGATGGCAGGAGGTCCTGCTGGAGACCTAAGGATCAACTAACAATTACCGGGGGATTTTTGCAGGTGTTAAGAAAGCCATCTACTGCCATGCCCACCCTTTGCACTGCTTTAACACAGCACAGAAATACAGTGACACTCTCTTCTGCAAAATGTGGATAAAAGACGAACAGTTTTCAAAATAACCATACCCATATGCTGTAAGAGTTGTAACTACTTAATCACTGATATCTTGGATGGGATGTTCAGACAAATTTTCAGAAGAAAAAAGTCCTCTGATTCCAGTCACTCTGCAGGAATGGAGAAAGTTTCAAAGTGCCGAGAAACAATGCCCTTACAGCCAAACACTTCTGAAAAAATTTGTTTTGAAGGCGAACATTGAAATGTCATTCATCCCTCTGAAAACCTGATCTTTTGTGTGCAAGCTTGTGTCTCTAAGCTTATTCTAGCTCTCCTAAGGCTAGTGCAACCTTATGTGTTGCAGTTAAATAAATTACTTAAAATATACTATGATAACAGTACTTTCTCTGAATTTTAAATAAAAATTGAATACACAATTTTAGGGTGCTCTTCCCACATTTACACTGACTAGCCATTCTGTCAGATAAATTCATTAGCCTGTGCAAGTGCTCTAATGGTGCTTTTCTGAACTATTTCTGTGAACAACCAATAAAATACTAAAAACAGTACTAAGAGACTGATCTTAGTAGTTGCTTGACTTCCCACAACCAATAAAGTTTCAAAAAGGAATCAAAGCAAAAACTAGACACTGACATTCTACCTTTCAATTCAAATAAAATACCAAGTATTCACCTTATTACCTTAATCAGAAAAGATTGAAGTAATTTAAATTAATATAATTTAATATAAAAACTTGGTGGTTATCAGACAACTACTAATAGAGAAAATCTGCTACCTGACAAATGCATCTGTATTTTCAGGATATTTAATGCAGACTTCCAGCACACGTGGGAAGGTAGAGCTGCACACACTTTACACCTGTAGATCAGGTTCCCAAATGCCTCCAAGCTAAACAGCTGACACTGATAAACAGTACCTGTTTTAGAAAAAGAAACAGATTTCTCCTCCTAAGCAGTTACCTCAGTTTATGTATGCATATGCATACATACGATACTATTCTGATGAAAATCATTATGTGTATAAAAGGCTAAGTTTCTCCTGCAGTAAAAGGTCTCAAAAATGAAACCGGGATCTCTATACGGAACAATTTACCCACATACTGAATAAAACATCTCTTATACTCTCCTAATTTTCTTATTTTATGCAAATAAATACATGCTTAAGACAAGCTACAGTACATGGTCACCCTGGAGAAGCACACACAATTCAAGACAAGACAAACACCAACAGCTGGTGCATCCACAATAAAAACCACCCTTTGCATTGTTATTTGCAATTTC
The DNA here is from genome assembly GCF_000699245.1 of Pterocles gutturalis. NCBI lineage: Eukaryota > Metazoa > Chordata > Aves > Pterocliformes > Pteroclidae > Pterocles > Pterocles gutturalis. Next base: position 1,589 of record NW_010144169.1, read on the forward strand.
CCTTACAGTATCTGCCAGCATATTCTGACCTGAAGACACAGAGATCATCATGTTGCAGGCAAAGGAGTTCTATTTCCCTGCTCTACTGGGAAAGGGGTTGCACTTTAGTCCCATTAACTTGAAATTGCCTCTTTTCTACTTCAGACACGGGCACACAGGAGTCAGTCCAGTGTTGTGCTGCCAAAGTGTTCAAGGAGCAGAAGAACATGACATAAGAGAAGTAGCTGAGAGGGCTGGGTTTGGTCAGGCTTGAGAAGAGGAGGATGAGAGGAAAGAACATGCAGAAAATAGACCTGAGTGCTGCCATTCACAGGCCTCATCCTGACTAGAACTAGAAACTTAACATATGACTTCTACATAAACCCTATCAATGACTTTAAATGTCAATCCTACAATGACTATTTTTATAATTTTTGCAAGACTTCAGATTTGCATAAAACTTCCAAAAGTGCTGACCTAATTTAAAAGCTTATGAGTCATCACCAGAAGTGACGGTGAAACTTGTAAATCCATTAAGAGATACTGGAGATCTTTATAGGTCATCAGCGTATTCTTAGAGTTTAATATTTACTCAAAATACACAAACCTTAGTTTTTCAAAGTCTTGATTATTTGGAATTTTTCTTCTGTTCTCTTTTTGTGTTTTTAAAATATGCTTCTAAATATCATTTATAATTCAAACTGTGTAGAGTGTGCCAGTCACAAAATCAGCCTATGATTTTCAAAGAAGGCTTACCTTGAAAAAGACAAAAATATAGCATGTGCATTGATTACTTCCTCCATTTAAAGAGGAGGTATACAGAAATGGAGTTACCACAAGATCGAAGAACCTTTTCTATTGATTAGAGTTTAAAAGGATAATAAGAAGAAAGAATTCTGTGAATAGTTATTAGTACAGGGTAATCACCACTAATGAGTAATCATTAGAAAATGCATTCAAACATCTTGAGGGATCTCAAGCACATAACTCCATGGAACAGAAGGAAGGAGGTAGAAATTTATAGAACATGGGTATTGATTGGAATGGGAAAGTTTACCCATCTCCATACCAGATTTGTCTTCATAGAATAATTAGGCCATTTCCCTTTTTTATCTTTAATTTCACATTTCTGAAGTGATTTTAGGACAGTTAGTCTATATGCCTTTGCAAGTTCTATCATTAATTAGCTCTTACATATCTATTACAATTTCAGCATACCAAGCAACTGCTACTAATGTTTGGAGAAATCAGATCAATGTTGCCTTTAAGGTAAAAATATCTGATCAGCTCCAAAATCTGCACTGAGCTGCAATGCAACGCAAGCAGCTTTTATGCAGCATCCTTTATATTGTGTGATGCCCTGGGAGGCTTGTATGTCAAAACACACTTGGGTTAATTACACCCAAGGTCAAACGAACAGTGTTTCTAGTTTATTTTATAAGTAGGTGTTACATCAAATTTCCCAATATCAGCAAGTTGGCTATCTAAATTTGAGCTGCTAAATTAGTTCTAAACTTCAGTTAATTTAATAAGGGTCATGGAGAGGTTAATACCTATTTAAAGGAATAAGAAAGTAATAGTGGGTGCTACACTTTCTCCTAAACCTCCTATATTATGTCTGAGGTTTTACAGCTTCCTTAGCACATCGTTCTTTTTCTTTCATTTGCTGCAAGAATCACAGACAGTTAACAGGGAAAACCCATTTACAGAAAACACTGCTATATACACAGACCAAAAAGTAAAATATTTCCAGGTTTTCTTATCTTGACAGTATGCTTGCAATAATTAGCAAGTGGGAGGAAAGGAGTGAGTGCTCCAACAAAAGCACAATGTAAGCTGACCCGCTTATTTTCCTTACCAGCTATGCTTTAGAGCCTGTTTAAGCCTGGCTTTATTTTTTTTCACAGAAATAAGAACCCACAACTCAAATGAAAGTATGCAAAGCTCTTAAATGGCTGTGGACATCGTGCCAGGTTTGTTGTGTAGGAGACAGTCACACTGCTATGGAAACGGTGTTGAATATACCGGAAAACTAATGACCTTCAGAATTTAGGAAAATCGTCTCTCCCTGAATACATTTTACTTAGTCTAGGGCACCTACATTGTACAGACATGTCAGTTTTAATCTCCTCAAGTTTGCTATGGATATGCCCCAAATCACCTCCATTTTGATACACCTGTACCAAACCCCACCAATAGCTTCACAGCTACAATTTTGAAAGCTTGATCCAGGCAGTATTTGCATAGTCCATTTAATACTTTCTTTGCATTACTTACATTAGTAATCTCCAGACAAAATCTCAAGAGTGGCTGCAATTGCACACATTTTAGTAAAACAAACTTGAAGTTTTCTGAGGCATCTAAATATAAGAGAGACCATAAAAATTACTTTCTTTCAAACTACAATTAGAGAAGAAAAAGGATGATGGCCTCTGCTGCTTTTCTAACTGAGCTTGGTTTATTAGCATTAATGAATGATACTTAACCCAGACATCCACAGAAAGATAAAATCAGTATCGGAGTGAATGCCCTTTTGTGCCCTCTGTTGAAAAGATCTTCAGATCCTTAACTTAAAATCTGTAATTATAAAAATAATGGTCCTTCAAGGTCTAAAAAGCTGACCAATTTATTAAATTTGTCCTAAGGAAATGCTACTGATACACTAAAGACTCACAATACAAAACAACCCTCCAGCTGCATCCTCACAATTTGTGGGAGGTCACAGGACTTATGGTTTCAGGGAAGCCTGAAGACACTCTTGCTTCACGACCCCCAAGGGCTGCTTTGGAAGGAGGGGCAGATTCCGCTGCGCCCCCTTTCAGGGGCGATGGCTGCCCCATTCTCCCACACAGACTGGGTAACTGAGCAGTCTTCCAATCTAGGATACTGGCAACTGACTCATTTCTCACACCTTTCTTTCTTCCTGCTTCAAAGGTTAGTTTATAGTTTAATGCCTTTTTCTTCTCCCCCCCCAAAAAACCCTCCTATAATCCTAAAAAAAACCCCTCAAAACCAAAAACCAAAACAGCAAAAACCCAAAAGCAAACCATACAAAAATATCGCAACCAAAACAAAACCCCAAAAACCCTAAAAGCCACCATTTGCTCTCCACCCATCAACTCTTCTGTGCCTAAGTTCTCCCTCCCACCCCAAAGGCGATGTCTTGGTTTTGAGACACTATTCTTGTTTTCATGTTCTTCACAGAAGCTGATATCTTCGCTATCATTCAGCACAATTCAACTTCCCTAAATTCACAGTCCAAGGCAGACGTCAATATTAACATTCTGCCAATTTGTTTCTCAATTTGAAATCCATTATTCCCAAAATCATACTGAAGCCCTCATTCAATTAAAGCCTCTTCATTAACTTCAATCACACCAGTACTGATCCTGTTTCTTCCTACACAATTCTACCATAATCTGGTTACTTTTCATTGTAGCCATCAAATTTCTCTTTTAAATACATAATCGCACATAAAATTTTAAATATTTTTAACATATACAACATACCATATCACACTGTGGGACTCTAGATCCCAACTACATCTACTACACTCTTAATAACAAAGATTAATTTCTCACAGCATATTTCCCAGTGCTTTCTCAATTTCAGTTTGAATGCTTCAGGTGATAAGACTGAGAAACTCCTCAGCATCACTAACAGCACCTCCTTACAATGTTTTTCCTTGGTGTTTGTCTTAATGACACCCCTTTAGTGCCCCCCTCATTGCTGAACACTAAAACGATGAGTTCTTTATCTGTGCTTACATAGGACTGATTTGTTGACAACTGGATTAACTGTATATTATACCCATTCTGCTTCTCATAGTTCCTTTTCAGCCATTCCTTCAAGTCCTCTAAACTATATGCCTTGTTTTCTTCAATTCTCTGCAAATTTTTTGCTGTGAATCTGGAACTGAATATAGTATTCTCTGTGTGGAATCAGAACTGCCTATAATCTCAGCTCTAAACTAAACTCATGATGGGCTACACCTACTGGTTTCTCCAAGATTTCTCTTCAAAATCCTTATCTTTTCTTTTGTTTTTACCTAAAGTCATACATGCATCATTTCAGTTCTCCACATTGCTCTTACCCAACAAATCACATTTTTTCCCCCACAAGGCTTCTATAGATCTATTTGGTATAATCTTTTTCCAGGTGGCAAGACACTTTGATTTCTACCTCTACAACACAGATACAGCTTCTGGTTTTCATTTACTGAAAGATTTTTGTACTGTGATATACATTCCCTCTTCCAGATGCTTAAAAAGGTCATTGAGAAATAATCTCATGTAGTTCCTCACAAGACATTTCACGTAACCCCACTGAACTACCTCAATCTGTTTGTGCATGTGTGATCTTTCATCTGGTTTTCTAGAACTGAAACTGCCAAGTATCGGATCAGAATAAAGGCAAGAGCATGCCTGCAGCCTGGAGAGATTTGCCAGAGACCAAAGGTAGTAGAAATTTTTGAGACTTGAAGCAGAGAACCAAACATAGAAGCAAATACTGACAAGTTCATCAATATGAACTTGCATCAAAAAAGCAGACAGATTTTGAATATAATTCCAAAGGTGGAAAAGAACAATGCAACAGAAGAGGGGATAAAATTTTAAAACACACTTATTTTTACTTATTTTTGCAGCAACCATTAGGTTTTCTTGCTCTTTAATCCTGTAGATAAAGGAGGTTTTAAGTAGACTTTACAGCTTAAAATTGCTCCTCTGTCTTCAATGGATTTACTCAACCTGTTTACAAGCTGCTGGAAAACCATGCTTTTCTCCAGCAGCAGAGAGAAACATCTACCGACCTATACTGACCTTTTCTCCCTGAAAGGTTTTTCTTCTCCTAGTGCCTATCATTGCTTGATTGTTTACCATAGAAGTTAGTAAGCCTCCACACTCAGAGTTGATCCTTTTAATAAAGCAGAAGTCTCACCCTCAATTAGTCTAGCAATTAGAGTAATTACAAACATCTGTCACCCTGTAAAGAGTAAGTGATCACACAGTAAAAACTGTCAAGGTACATTGTGACCTATTGCATCCCCTCTGACTGGGGAAGAGCTGTGGGTGTGACCTTCATAGACGGGCAGACGTTCCTAGTAGATTAAGTTTATCTGTGCTTTAGTTAGAAAAATCAAAGAACTGCCATAAGCATTGATGTGTGGCTGTTCCTGCGCATGTACTTAAACCAGAGCTAGAGCAGGTGACAGCGTGGCGCTGTCATACCTAGGAGGCTGCTTTACACTAGAGCAGGTGACAGCGTGGTGTGAAAGGGCGCTGTCATACCTAGGAGGCTGCTTTACCTTTCCTAACCTCCATCCTTTGGTTGGAACTTGTTGCTGTGCTTAGCAACAGTGTTCATACTCATTAAGCCAGGAAAGAGATATACATTAAAACTGATTTAGTATCAATTAATAAAAATATGCCCCCAGGCAACCCTAATCCTTTGGTTGGAACTTGTTGCTGAGCTTAGCAGCAGTGTTCATACCCATTAAGCCAGGAAAGAGATATACATTGAAATTGATTTAGTATTCATTAATAAAAATATGCCCCCAGGCAACCCTCAGAAGCCCTGCAAAAGCATCTACTTGTAAATTAAACTGATTGAAGTCACTGGGCAAATCAAACTGACAAACACTCTGTACCCCAGTAAGCAATCATTAAGCCAAGCCACACATACTGTGAGCATCAAGGTATTGGGCATAAACTCATCCGTGGTAGCCAGCAGTGCCATTGGGCATTAATGCTCTTAGCCCACAGCAAATGCAAGAAAACCTGAATGAAAGGACAAAACTCAGACTACTCCAAATTCGCTGATACACACAAGCAGTCACCAGTGACTAGGAAGGTATTTGCATATTCACATCCACTGCCCTCAATGATGCAATAAAGCGGAATCCCAGAGTGGGATATTCTAAACTGGGCAGCGCTCTGAAACCTGCTCTTATACTCTCTATTGAAGGACAAGGACCTGTAGAATCAGTAGATGAGTTACAAATCTATTGCTCCCAGTAATTTGTTCAACTGAAGTAATTTCTGCTACATTTTGTAACAGATGTTCACGCAACTGCCATGTAGGTCTTGTTATTCAGTTCATCAGAATCTACCTTCAAAATTATGGAATGCAGTAACCAAACCGTGCTTCAAAACAACAAAAATAGGTTTCTTTGCCAATTTGACCTATTCCTATTTTTGAAGCCTCCTATCTAGAGTCTGCAAAGATGTACACCTTGTCAGTGCAGGTGAAGAGTCTCACTGACTTGACGTAAAAAGCCAATTATGCAATTAATCCTTCACGAAATCAGGAAGTCAATTCCAAATTCAGATTTTCAGTTTAAACACTGAAGTACTCTGCTACACAATGGAGATGCAGGGCATGTAACCAGATTCAGCATTTACATTAGTATCAAACCACAGACTGCATCTTCAAACCTTTGTTTTCAGTTTCTCTGGTGTGATCTTGTATTTCTGCAGTTATATAATTGGTTTTATTGACCTGATTTACTAGACTGTAAAATATGAAGTTGTCTGTGACTGTAACATGCTTCAAAAAAAAGCAAGTGTTATAAATTATTTGGTAATAAAATACGTTTGTACTGTGAAAATTTTAAGAAAAAAATATTACAAAAGAATAAACATCTACTTCTCCTTGGTAGATTAAAGCCACCAAGACTGACAAGGTATCATCTGGAAGATCTATTAATAGTGATAGTATAGTGTTTTATAGAAAGAAAAAAACCACAAATTTGGAGGAAAAAATACTAAACTGGAAAGTTTATTATTAATTACTTAAATGAAGCATTTTCCCTCCAGACACCTCCCTCCTGACAGGCAAGAAACATTGTCCCTTCCCAAGCCCTTCTTTCTCAAAGCTTAGATACACACTTATCTAACAAGGAAAATGCACAGGATCACTTTCAATTTTGTAAGGCTGTCAGGGAAATGCTGCTTATTTTCATACTCACAGTACCACTGGCACACTCACAGGCATTCCACCTGCTCAGGCAGGTAGCCTTAAAAGTCGTGCTCTATCAATTATTTGCATACAAAATATCACATATTATAAATGGGCTCTTGCCATCAAGTCCTTTGTTGAGGAGCATCTTTGTTTTTACCTGCACACGAGGACGAGGTTTATGAGTTGGAAATAATTTGATACGCACATATAGTTTGAGCATCCCATTGCTAGACTTTCTGAAAACGGAAGTCCACTTTTGTATGACAATGAACATTCCAATTTAAACCAAAACCCGGGTTTCTTTTAAAAGATTTTTCTCAAAATGGATTCTCAAATACCAGGAGGGTTGTCAGCTCTCACCAGCTGCCTCAGTTTATGCCATCAGTTTTTCTCATGGAAAATATGGTATGCAAGCTAATATGATTCTGGTTTTGAACATCACCTACTAGTATTATCTTCAGGGTTTGTAGACCAACACAGTACATTTTGCAGGCACTCGTCCTTTGCTGCTGTCAGTAATTTGAAACAACGTAAGCAACAAAGGCAGAGAGCTGGGAAGGTTCCCAGTTTACAGGAGCATCCCGGGTTATACAAGTAAAGCATATACTCCTGAAAGCTTCATCTCCTTTAAGGGATAACACGGAACATACCTCCAGGATATTAAGATGAAAGCCATGTTACTGACAGGATAGGTTTATTGTAGTTCTCTCAGAATCTCAGCGAGATTAAGAGGCTGTCAGAAAGATATCACGGAGTTGTTTTCTTTGATAAAGATTTTACAGTTAGGATCAGTTGAAAGAAATATCAGCCACAAAAGAAGTCAATTTTGTTCAATATCAATTTAGTCTCTGTTTGGCAGTCTGTCTAGTCTCTATGCACCAAGGTAAGCTGCTTAGTTCATCTTTGGAAGGAAACAAGCAAATATTCTTTAATAATATACTAATTACAAAGTTTTAAGCACAATAAAGAATCTGTAAGGATACGCAGCCCTAAGAAGTAAGCTATTTTCATACACTAGGGAGATAATGACTAAATTTATGCTGTATTCAACCAAAAAATACACTAATTAATTAGAAACTATGCTAATTATTTACATTTCCATGGAATAATTAATGCCTATGAAACTTTCCAACATTTCTCATCACTTCTTCAATGTGCAGTCAGATGATCAATAACAAATATATTGTCTGAAAGGAGGAAAGTTCTTATAAATCATCCGTGACATTGGATCTACGCATGAACCAAGATGCTTGTGCAACAGATGTATTTAAGAACAAAATGTGATGTCTTTACTACAAGTTTTCTTTTATCACAAACTATTTACAGTGTGAATTTGGGTCAAAATAATTAGGTACTCTCACTAACTCCGTATTTTCTAATATTTGGAGGGGGTTTTCTCTTGCTTGTTGGGATTCTTTCACTTTCTACTGACACATTATAAAAACACACAATTCTCAGTACAGCAGAAACTGGAAGGGTATAGCAGAGGAAGCGATCAGTCTACAATCATGGTTTTTTCTTCCATGTTTTCCCCAAAGCATACCCCACCTCAACAGCATGAGAGACAGGCCAGGCCTTTGGAGCGACCCGTATGTTCTTATTTCAGAGCAGAGCGAGACATTTCCTCTAAGGAATGAGATGAAGCTTCAGTAGTTTGTGAACAGGGAAGCACAGCCTGTCGTCCTTCATACAGGCTCCTGAGATACACGCTTGAAGTGCCAGCAGACTTCAAGAGAGAAAAAAGAAAAACCATTCAGCCTAAAGCTTTGAGGGTGAATGTCAGCTCTAACAAATGCACAGGAGGACCATCTCCTTCCTCAGATTAACTGTTTGAGAACACAGCTGTGAATGGATAAGGAACTTTTATAAGCACAGTTACTGCACAAACACTAACATAAAAAATACTAGGAAGAGAGGTGGCGGCCACTTTTGTCAAAGGCATACACTATATTAGCTATTTCTAATTTTTAGGTTTTTTTATATGCAAACTATTGTCAATGAAAAATCTATATTGCTTTATTCAAGCCCCTTCAATTAGAAATATATGTTAGACATAAAATAGCAGACAAATCCAGCAATAATTTATACTAAGAGCTTTCCTGCTAATCCATACAGCATAAGTTATCCAGAATAAAATTTGGCCCTATATTTTTCTGTGGACAACTGAGGACTGCAAGTGTACTGTCTGCTGAAGCCAGGAGACTCGTTTAATCATCTGAACTTCAACTGTCCATAAGTTTCATGCAAATGGCCCAGAACCTACTCAAATGGCCCAGAACCTACTGCCTACAACCACCTTTGTGAAGAATATAACCAAAACAGAAATGAATTATTTCAGCAAGGTAGAAATAGCATTTTACTCATTTATTTCTTCTAGAATCCTTTTTCTAGTTTTTTAGATTAAATTTATTTTTAATTTCACATCAGGAGATCATCCTTCCTCTTTCAGTACCCACTGCTGCAAAGGCCAGATACTAGAGGCAATGACACTCGGAGTCACAGACAAATAGTTGGGAAGCACTCCATTCGGGAGGGTCTCCCAGCATTGCACACCTGCTTCTGTTCTAAAAAGGTTTAAAAAACAGAAAGGAGACATCAGCAATATAAACTGCTTTGTTGGGTTTGTTGTTTTCTTGGGTTTTTTTTTTTTTTTTTGCTGCTGCTGTTACAACAGGCAGGGGATGCTCAAAAGGAGCAGAGAGCTTTCAGGGGGAATTGGAATGTTTTATAACAGTGAAGATGATTTACAAAATGGCTAATCATAAACCACGTTTTGCTTTCATATCTTGTAGATCAGTTGTCTATGTCAAACTATACCTTGTGCTAATTACAAATCAGCATTATGAATTTAAAATCTTCACATATAAACTACTTGCTTCTTGCACAGATTTACATGATTATGGAAAGTGTACTGATGTCTCACAAGGCAGGTATGTTTGGGAAAAACTGTGGTTAAAAGCACATTTCAATTTTTGCACACAAAATGCTTCAATTCTCTGTATACTAACCACCCCACATAGGCCAGAAACCTTCGCTTTTAAACATGATTTATGAAAAATCTTGCATCCAAGAGTCAACAGCAACATGTGCTTGCAAGTGCAGTATCTTAGTATTTACCATTGGCAGCTTTATGCTAAAATCTTGTAATACAGCTAGTCACTTAGAAACTGATCCACCAGAGAGTGGGAAGGAGTTTTCTGAAATGATTCTTCAACCTTTTGCAAGAAATGAGCACTTGAGTCTGTGACCTTTTGCAATATTTTCTTAACCAGCTGCAGAATTACTATTTCCTTTTGTCTTTTTCCAATACACCGTTTTACCTTACGACTTCTGATATGTTGAAACAATTAACTGTGTAAAAAAAAAAAAATTAACTACATCCTCTAAATTTCATTATTCTTTTCATGCTAAAGAACCACTGTTCTCACCATTACCATACTGGAACAATCACAGATACAACTAAAATATCCTTTTTAGGAGGAGCACAAATAGCTCCAAATTCCATCAAATTAAAAGTTCAGGTTGAACTGTTCAAAATTGAACAGAAATCTGCACTTTTTAAATATTTTTAAGGATTTCATTTCAGAGTTACCAAACTGGAAGTGGGAAGGAACCTAAAATCCCTGGTTGCCCAGATCTGCAGCACTCTGCCAGCCAGGGAGGAAACCCATCAAGTTTCCAGACAATGCTTATACGAATGAAACCCAAGAGAATGCTGGGTTGGCATCTGCCACTGAAAAGCATTATAGTAGAAAAATTCTACTTAATTCAATTAACTGGTTCTAATATGCCTTCATTTTAATTTCTATAAGTTCACATTCTAATAACTGAATCTCATTACTGCTTCTTGAGTTTCTTTGTAGATTCAAGAGCTGCTTACTGTCACGAATCTCTCAAACTCTCGCCTATATTGGCAGTTCTACAACCAAGTGACCCCTCAGCTTTCTGTACAATAAAACACCTGAACAGAGTGAGGTGATCCCAAGTCTCAGTACGAAGGACTCTTCCTACACTTTCCTCCTCACTGGAAGGCCTTTAAGATATGCATTCTGCTTTACATGAGAATTGTTCATTCGGATAGCTCAGCTGAGCTAATTCTTTTCTTTAGCTATCCGGAGCATATCACTGTTCCTCTGCCCTGCCTTACCTCCATTTTCCTTTTTTAAATCCATTTTTAAGAGAAAAGCCAGAACACATTGTTTCTATATCTACATTCATCCTGTATCCTAGCAAATCCAGCTCTCAGTAAGTACCTGCCACCAGGTGTGGCACCCGCAGACCTCCCTAGGAGGGCTCATGGGAACACCCCTATGTTCAGACTTCACCGTCCCTGCAGCAGTCGCCTTACGGGATGCAGCCACCAGCTTCAAAGCAGAAAGTCACAGACTCAATCAGAAATCAATGACAAACCTTTATAAAGCTCATACTTCTGGAAAATCTTCTGTAACTAAGTTATAAAAGTTCTAACAATACATCCTGCAAGTACAGCAATCTTAACACTGGTAACTGAATCAGCTGTTAACCCTCAAGAAAATAATCCTGGTGGATTTTTCTACCTTTAGTTACCCTGTGCAGCAGTACCAAAAAAAGCTGGATTGGTGACTTGAGTGACACCTTTCCTTTGAAGCGTCTCAAAGGAAAGACTCTTATGTATCAAGAACACATCATCTCACCGGAGGTGCCCAAAACAGGGGTACTTCAGAATACAACTCACACATACGTAAACTATCTCAAATGGTTCTTACAAGCTCGGAACCTTTCCAATGTTCAATTCCACAACCTCCCAGCTGCCATCCAGCACGGGTACTCCAAACAGCAGAACAAAACATGGATGCAGGTCAGGAAAAACATATATTACTTTTTTGTTGGGTCATATCAAGATTAATTAAATCCCTTTTCCCTCTTTCCTTCCTTGCCCCCAAGAAGAAATAATTGATGACATCAAAATGCACTTTCTGGAACAATCCATTTTAACTTCATTAAACTTGTGTAGCCAGCTGAGTACATTACATCAGGTGTGGATGTTGTGGGCCGTATCCAAAGCAAAGTTAAGTTTGCATAATAAATTGATTTATTATGCATTAAGTTAGCAACCGAAAGCACATGGACTTCAAAGCAAGAATTACTGGAAGTTGTTGTCTATAGGGCTGCAACTTCTATCACGCAGTTGCTGGCAAAACCAGGCTACTGGTAAGGAGCTGTTTACTCTTCTCTAAAGATCAACAACCACTACTGTCAGACGTCTTCTAATCTTTTTTTGTTTATTGGCATTTTTTCCTGTAGAGCAATTAAGTCAAATCTTGATTGTGAGGAAAGCTGAATTTGCAAAGAGAAATACATGTTTCATGAAAGCTGATAAAGTGTTTCTACTTGCAGAAATTACATTGTCTCTAAAAATGCTGTAAACTCTTCTTTTTGGGACAGTGGCCAGATTTTTCTGTATGCTAAATATCCAGCCCTATTGAACTAATTGTCTGGTGATGCATAAAATTAGTCTTCACCTGTCAGGTTGACCTTGTAAAGGTCATTGTACAACCTATTATTTAACACATATTCCAGGATAATTCATCAGGAAGGTCGCAGAACTACATACAGAGCTAAAGAGCACCTAATGAAGGAACATATACATGTCTTTTTTTTTTTTTTTTTTTTTTTGTAGCTACATATTTTTATACTAGTAAGTCATACTTTGAGCAACCTCCTGTTGAATCTTTACTTTTCATATAGTTTTTAGAGCTGGAAAATCTATTTAAATATAACATTCTTTTAAAAAATCTCTTTTTAAAATTTGATAAGCCTAGATTGCAATACAATATTCCATATCTAGATTGATTAAATTATCAGTTTCTAGAATGAGATCCGTGTGGATAGAAACATGTCACATTACAGTATGTTGTACTAGCAAGCCTCAAAGAGGACGATACAGCTCATATTTCCTTTTGAAACATGAAAAAATCTAGGAAACACCCCTAGTGAATGCAACCACAGAGCTCAGAGAGGGAAAGCAGCAAGGTTATATCATCTCATGGATTCAAGATTGCACCTGGTTGTCCAAGGAAATACAAAACTTACACTACTTTCCCTTTAAAGGAGAAATCCTCAGGCTTTCAGCAG
>NW_010144169.1:14672-41844 GCF_000699245.1 Pterocles gutturalis
AGAGAAGGCTATATTTTTATTTGTATAAAATGAAAATCAAATGGCTACTAGAAATTTGATGTCAAACAACAAAATATAATAGACAGCTCAAGCATCTGACAGATAACTGCTAACGAACAGGGCTTTTTAATCTGGATGATAGTCATTTTTTGCTGGTAGACAGGAGGCATGATTTTGACAAAACAGAAGCAGTCTTTGGTTACAACACATCTTTACTTTTACAGTGTTTTCTCCCTTTTCCATGGTTCTGTGTAATCTGACACAAACGCTGCACAATTATTTCTATGCTCTTCAAGAGGCCGTGTCTCCTACAATTGCAGAGGACATTTAAATTCCACGGGGAGAGTCCAACACAGAAAGAATATATATAATCTCTCCTTGTCCTTAATAAAAAACTAACAACTCTACAAAAAGCAAACATAGCCATTTCAAATCATCCACTTTCCTCATAAAGCTTCTTACTTATTGAGTTAAAGAAATAGCAAATTGATTTATAAACTAATGAAAGGAGAGGAGAGGAAGACAGAAGATAAATAATCTGACAAAGCTGCTCTTTTTGTTTAACCAGGTAGTCCCTGTTTTTCTGCAATGTATCATCAGTTCCAGTACGTGTGCTGCAGACTACTTGACTCAGAAGATGAACTTCAGTATCCGTGACTGCCCATCCAGCCTAATCACCTAGCCATCTTAGCTTAATTCTTGTTATGATCTTGAATTTAAGCTGAAGCTTTCTAATTACAGGTGATACAATAATAATGGGCAATTACCTACATACCTACCCATAAGACAAAGATCCCCATTAAATATCAGCACGTGTAAAGTATTATCACAGTGCTGTACTTAAATTATAGTTGCTTATAAAGTGAAGCACTTTCTAGGAGACTTGTTTGATAACCAAGTCTAAGCATCGACATGACAAGTGAACCAGAACACATCTCTTAGGGCACGGAGATAAGTTAACTCAGCTTTTTGCATGATTATAGTTACGCCTGGGGACTAACAGGATCAAAAAGGCAAGCCCAAAGACACTCTCCTACTCTTAGCTAGTCTGTCAGACATCTCTTTCTTCTCCCAGAGAGAATGGTTTGGAAGGAATATGGGTTGCAGGCTGATGTACCGGCCACGCCAGAGGGTCTTTCCTGATGAAAGATTTCAGCAAACTGCACACAGTCATTAACAGAGTCCAGCCAGAATAGACTGCAGTAACTTACTTTTATAGTGCACTTTCATCGTTTAACTTCTAGCATAGCAGAACCTATTTTAAGAGAAAATTGAAGAAACTGGAGTGAGATTTTGAGGTGGCTGGATTTCAGTTGAGCACAGACAGAATTCTGGACAGAAATTACATAATTCTTAATTTGTGATGAAAGAGATTTGAAAACATTGATATTTTCATCAACATATCTTACTGTTTTCAACTAGCTCCAGAAGTGCTAAAATACTCTGACCACTAAAATGTTGACTTTAGCAAGAATCAGTTAAAAATTTAAAGTATTTATATGAATTTTTGTACCCTTTAAAAAACAAAACAAGCATGTCAAAAATGTCACATGTCAAGAAAAGTTAAATGCCTTTATTTGATTCAAGGTTAAAGCTACACATTTGTGTGAACGATCACAAAAAAAAAAACCTAAGGAAATTTCAGAGCACCGCAGCGTAACAGAATCCTTATAAGTCCTATAAATTCTCATTTTTATTGACTCGTGCAGCAATGTCTGTTAAGCATAGCCTCAGAAAGTTGCACAGAAAGCTGAGTTTCCTTATACTGTGCAGCCAGAATTGGGAATTTTCTAAACTTGCTATCTTTACCCACAGGGGCTACTAGAAAAATCAAGCCAATTGACTGGTATTAGGTGTCCCTCCACCCTCCCTTTACTCTCAGGCACACTAACACCAAAGCTGGCAGAACAGAAGGCAGAGCAGAATCAAGACTGAATTATTATAGCAGAGAAGTTTTCACTTCAGCATTTTCTTCACATACTAATCACATTGAAGTCATTTTTTTCTGGGTAAAAAAAAAAAAAATATGCAACATCATAGAATCATAGAATGGTTAGGGCTGGAAAGGACCTTAGAGATCATATAGTTCCAACCCCCCTGCCGTGGGCAGGGACATCTCCCACTAGACCAGGTTGCTCAATTGCTTTCCAACTGCAAACACATCCAGCTCCACCTATGGACCACCCTTCTGCTCAGATGTCTGGACACACTTTGATTTCCAGCCTAACTCATTAATAGCTACACAGCCTCCCCACGCACACTTGTTTATCTTGTAGAAAATCATCTTCCCCAAGCTTGAACAGCTCTCCTCCCTCTGTGGGGTAAATATAGAGCTGGGTAAAATGTCAGGCACCTGTAGGTCCCAGGGACCGTGGTGCTCCTGCCTCCCAGGAGCAGGCAGCGTTAATCCCTGTGAACGGTCACAGCCGGGAACACTAGCCCTAAACCCTCCAGAAACCCAGCCCAGACCACAGGACAGGGAAGTCTGCTCCAGTGTTTGTAGGACCTATAAAAACACAGCTGTCCTCGCCTCATCTCCCCCTTAAAACCTATTCCTGCATAAGTAATTCTCCAAGGAAAAAAAAAAACCAACACAATAAAATGAAGGCAGCTGAAAGGAGGAAAAAAAATAAATTTCATGCCATGCTCCCTCACAGAGAATAATTCATTAAATTTCAGTAAATTACAGTCTTGAGATGACTAAAGTAGTCATTAAATTACTAGGCTATATTTATTCTATCTGTTTTCTGAAACAGGAAAGGCTTCTCTGTTCAAGCTTTTTCTACATTATTAACAAATATATGTTGGGTTAGTATTTGCAATTTGATACAGATTACCACTGTAATTTCACAGGTTTCTAGTGACATGTTAAAGAAAACTGTTTAGCAGAGAACTAAGCTGACATTGACTTGCAAAGCCTTTGGTTTGAACTAGCGAGTGCATTAATTCCACTGCAAACATCCTAAGCCCACAAAGGCTTATGCTATTGTTCCTGAATTATCCACAGGCTTTGAACCAGCACACTAGAGACCTCCCAGAGGGACACAGATCATTGATTTTGCCTAGACTAGTCTCGAGCACACTGATCAATAAGAGACGTAATTGCAAGGTCTTAAATAATTGGACATTTCAAAGGAGTGCTGCAACCTCTGCAACACACAGCTGGCATAAAGCATATATCAGAGTCAGAAGGGAGTTTCATACAATGCTCTAGCTTCAGCTTTTAAAGACTTTTCCCATTCAGAAACATCTTCCTTCATCACTGTAGCTGGCAATCCCACCCATAATTTTCTGAATATAATTACTTCAGGTTGTGAATATTCAATATTTGAAAATTCTCTTCTAATTTATAGTGGAATAGCTCTGTCAATTTCTGGAATAGAAAATAGGAATAGCAAATATGCTTTACAGATTTTTTTTGTCAGAACTGGCAAATTTCAAAGTCAAATCAAATCCATACAAATTAGATTACACACTTAATGCACGCTTCAGAGTGCATCCTGGTCTTACTGAAGACTAAGGGTTCTAAGAGGAATAAATTTCCCTCTGTCCCTGCTCTCCCAGCATTATAAGTTTATCTCAGCCTTGAGTTCTGATGACATGTGGGATATGTACTTTTAGCACCAAAGAAAGCACGGGAGCTGAATCACTCATCATCATACGCCACTAACAAAACTGGAAGAAAACTAACACCACCGCGGCTTTGGTGGAAAAATGAGCTGCTGATGAGGTGTTGCCTAATTTTCAGGACACACTTTAAAGATGCCACCAATACTGTAACAAGGTACTGCTCAGTCTTGTTACATTTCTACACTATTTCTACATGAGGAAGAAAAAAGCAAAAGGTTCTACCATTCTTTTTCCAGACTTACTACTGCCTGTAGTTTTAGACAGGAATAATATCTCCTGTCAGTTCCACTTTTACAATACTGCTACTCAGCACGTTTTTGTTGTTGTTGTTAAAGCCTCAATTCTTCCTTGAAAAGATTAGACTACTGTTCATCATCTGCTCGAACACAGATCTTCATGTGAAGTCAGGATTAATTGCCAAGGAAAAGACCACACTTTAAGATGGCTCATTTCATGTTGAAGTAGTCTGACAAGAGAAAGAAAAAGTTTCCAGCAGAGTGCTAAGCAGAGGTCGGATCAGCCACAGGATAACAAGATTCCAGTGCAGGTTCTCTGATCTGTCACACCGACAAATGAATATTTTATTCTGCCCAGGGGGTGCTATGAGGAGCCAGAGTGCTAAAAGCTACACAAAATACATCTGTCCTAAAAAAACTTCCTGTCCAAGATGATGCTCTCTTTCAACTGGAAATCCACGCTGGCAGGAAAAGGAATGAGGTCACACCTGAAGCCAGCCATCACACTGACCTCTCTGCCCGGGCTGTGGGCGTAACTGAGTGCCTGGCGGGCGGCCGTGGGTGGAAAAACGCTCTGCACCCTGCACTGGGAGGCACGGAGTCTGGAGCAGGAAGGTGATGGAGGAAGTCTGCAGGGAACTGTGTGCGTTCAGTCCTTTAATTTGCACCTTAATGAGCTGGGGAAGGCTGCCTTCTGCAGAACGTGGCTGAAAACACTCTGAAAGCTCTTTCCTGGCTCCCACCGCAAAAGGCCAAAAAGTCCGATCTGTACTTCGGAACAAGAATGCTTTTACATAAGAATGAAAGAAACTATATTGACCCCTACACACAAATATGAGCACAGGATTGAAATGCTCTGCACTACAGAACAGTGGCGTACAGCCCTTAATGAATAAAACTTTCTACAGGAGTCAATATGGAGGGCAACCCATGCTCCAAGCTATGATACGCAGGCAAGGGTCATGTCCTAACTTCACATCTACCACAAAGCTGGGACTTTCTTCTACCATTCATATTGAAAAAATAAATGGCACCCACAATACCATGTGTAATATAATCATGTAATGCTGGAGAGTATTAAACTACTTTGCAGTAAATATATATTTGTTAATAAAATACATGACAGATTACACCAGCTTAATATTATGTGCAGAAAAAGTATACCCTGTGAAGCATGAAACATCAATCTCAAACAAAAGATCCAAGTACAGCTTGCATTTGGTAGTAAGCGCTGATAAAAATACACATAATCCAACCATCCGTAACCCTAACAGTTTAAGCATTCATAAGCATCTAATTAATGGGTTTTCTTTTGTAACAAATGGAAAGTAAAGGCTTTGTAATACCAAAGGAAAATGTTAGACTTTCAGTTTGAAAGATATGCACAGTCTTCATAGGAACTTGAAGACAGACCTTTTTGCCAACTAGTTTTCAACATCTCCACCTACTCCTGGCCCCAAACACACTTTATCTATGCTGTGCATGCCCTGCACTTCTGAAATGCAAGGCCCCTCAAACCAGAACAACTTGCCTATGACAATAGTTTCTCAATAAAAAAAGCAGTCACCAATCATGACACAGCTCTTCCCACCAAAGCAGAGTTCTCACAAAGCTCGCAAATGACAAGCAAGGTGAAGTATTGAGAAAAACAGGAGCCCATAACAGAGAATGAACACCACCCATGAGCCCATCAAGCTGAACCACTAAAACGACAACTTAGTATTAACTAAATAATACGTGAATCTGTATCCTGCTCTCAGAACATTCAGACTCTCTTCACTCTCTGAAACTACATTTTAAATAGTGAGCACAACAACTGTATGTTACATTTTATATTTCCATTTGATTTCTCCAAAGATTAATTTCATAGTCAGGCATCCAGTTCTGAACTTCACCTTCAAAAGAAGAGACAGTTAATGACACCAGCTAAAGTCTGAGGGGTTCCGTTGGGGGCTTTTGTTTGTTTGGGTTTATTTTAAGAAATTGAAAATTTCTCTCGCAAGCAGAAATCACATTTGACAAAGATGTGTAAAAGTGAAACAGAGAAACAGTTCTTCAGAAATATGATTTCTCTCAAAAATAATTCAAAAAACTAATTATTACTTTTAAAAAAGCCATACTCCTGGGTACCTTCATTCATATCACTCCTACACAGCAATAAACCATCCTTTCTAAGAACTTATGTCAAACCAGCAACATGTTCTTCCCCATTCTAGGAACAGGGCTTCAATGGAAAAGCAGCCCCAAAAACACACAAGCACTTTCAATAACCTCAGAAAATGGAAAACCAAATCATTTTCTGGAAAGTTGCTACATATTATGCTCAACTGGGTTTTTTTGTTCTTCTTGAACTAGCCCCCCTGGGAATGGCTTTTCTAAGAACTGAGAGTATACCTAAATGGAACAGCTTAAAACACAAATCTTGAAACTCAGCATTTTTCAATGTTTAACCATCCTATCATATGAAGCAGTCAATAATGCCAAGTACGAATCTTGCAACAGGAAAGAATGTGAACAGGACCCAAAAAAGCCAAGAAAATACCGCATTTTTAATGTGACTGTGGTACACTTTAAAATATTTAAAGATAAAGGGTAAAAAATTAATAGGCCAGTTGTAATTAATTGTCTTTGAAATTGCAAACACATAATTTCTGTACATTTCCCAACAAACCTTTTATTTAGCCATTTATGTCCTTTTACAGCTTCTCTCTCTGATAGCTTTTAATGCCAAGCTATTTATTTGTGACAGCTGGCAAGAAACCAGCTTTGAGCTGTCTCATCAAAGTAATGTTGTGTTAGTAGCCAAATACTTGAAAACATTAAATGTTAAAATCTAATGATGGGGAAAAGACTTGTTCCAACTATAAAAACAGAGTCCGAAGTTTGTCAGAAACAGTAGTTTGTTACTATTTAAAAGGAAAAAGTTGTAGGTGTTAAAAAGTTTATTAGGAATTTAATAAGTTGCCAGGAAGTTGAGGGTAGGAGGTCAGAAAGAACAGAGAAACAGCTACACAGTCACCATCTGCAGGACAGCTCTAAGTTATGAAAAAATTGCCTACATCCTCTTGCATTCTTCTGACCAATGTCTTCTTTTACACAAGCCTCTAACAGTACAACTTTAAATTTATTGTTCCTATTTTCCTTATATTTTTGAAATACAGACATGTTTTGTTTGGGCCATCTCAGTTTTGGGTTTCACAGTGAGTAAGAAGCTATAAAAGCATATAGCGCATACATACACACAGTACAATTCTATTTATGCCAGTGATTGAAAAAAAAAAAAACTTCATGCCAGACTTAATAGGACCAGGGCTCTTTTAGGAGGTGTAATACAGAAGAACAGGCAACACCACTTGAGACAGAGGAGTTTCCAACTGGCTACGTACATTTTTTTTACTGTGAAGAAAACCAGGCCTTGGAACAGCGGCCCAGAAAGACTGTGGAGTCTCCTTCCCTGGAATTTTTCAAGACCCAACTGGACAAAGCCTTAAACAAGTGCTGAATCTGTTGTGAGCAGCAGGCTGGAGCAAAGACCTCATGGTCCTTTCTAACCTGAATGATCCCGTGGCCCTGATTTAAGACGCAACCCTGAATTTGGGAGTGATGCTGAAGTTGAAGTCAAGTTGGAGTTCTTGGGAAGGATCTGACCTTCCTGAGGTCACCTCAATGCACAGTAAATGTATGAGGTCCAACGCCTGAGGAGACAACCTGCTTTTATCGGTGACCCTTACATTCCCTCAGGGATGTAGAGGCAGTTTCCCATTCAACCTCCATATCAATATTTCCAGGTCCAAGAATTTAATGAATTCTCCATCCCAACAAGCTCCATTTTTTTTTTCATTGATAAATTTATTTTACCATTTTCACTCTGTTCCAGTGGTATATTCAGTTCCTTTCATGGATTTAAGATTAAACATTCTAGAGAACCAATTAAGATAGACAAACAAAAAATTAATTAATTTGCTTTAAATTTGATGTGAAATATTTTCATCTCCTGGAAATATTCTAGGATTAAGTTTAGCTTTACATAAATTAATATTTTTTTTTCCTGAATGAAGCAAGAAATTTAGAGCTTCTTTTAAATAAATATTTTTAATGTACCAAAGAGCAGATTTTGAAGAAGAATTTTAAAATTGCATTAATTTGCCCTCATCTGCCCTTCCACACTCAGGACACAGGCTGAATGGCTAAATAAAGGGCTGAAGAGTGGAAGGGGGTTAGAAAAATAAAAACACACTCATACTATGTGGAAAAATTATGACAAATTTATGACAAAAAAAGTTGTATGTGATGGAATATTAGGTCTTTTTACAGAAAAGGCTAAGCAACCTTCATTACAGTCACCACCACAGCTACAGTGCCTGTGAAGCAGTAACCCACTGCTGTGTCATATTTAAAATGTGGTAGTTTACATCCCCAAGTTGAGGCTCGTAGGCCATCTCCAGCAACAGCTGGTAAACATGATCTATGCCATTCAATAGTGGAAATTACTTAATGAATGAAATCATCTCTCTGCCAAGGTCAATAGGTATGACCATAATACAAATACCCAAGGTAACGTGAGGACAGAGAAGGGGGATCACCTGGCTGCATCTCTTGAACACACTTAAATGGGAAAAAATAAAAGAAGTAATCTACATATCAATTCTCCATCAAATTAAAATTTTAACAAGAGAAATAAGCATCCTGGACACACTAGAGGAGGAAGGTAAGGAAAAAAACAAAGAAGTGAAGCTGATACCTTCATAAAACACAACCACCCTGTTAGCCAACATCTCCCTCTCCATTTTCAAGAACCTTTGACAAAACACAATCAAGGAAGAAGCAGCGTTTTGGATTCTGGTATTTATTTCTGAAAATAAGCTGCCTTTTGGGAAGTTTTAAAGTCTGATCAAAAACCCTCTAAATCATTTTATATTCTGAGTAGACAGAGGGGTGAGCTCAACTAGGTTCAACATTAGAAAAACAAAATTCAGGGAACAAATGTAATAAGAAACATGCCAGAGTTTGCACAGGTATAAAAAAAATGAATGACCAAACAGTCTTCAAGTATTTGCTCTGTAAACGACCTGTAAGTGTGCCTGGAACTCAGTGTCTATCTATTACCAGAAGATATCCCATTCTAATGGACACTTGCGAAATCTTTCACTCTTAATGGAAAACATTGCCTTTGGGGGACAGAATTTTATGACAACACTATTTCTTCAGAGATAAAACTCATCTCATTCTTACTTTAACAAAGCAATTTTACTTGTGCCTGGTTTTCTTCAGGGGAAACTAATAAAAGGCTGTGAATAGGCTACTAAAATATCCCAATCAGTAGGAACAACATGGGGTAATGAGTGCTAATTAGACATACCCTTACCATGCAACATTCCTCCTCTACCAAGCACAAATGAAATCACCCTGTCTTAACTACTACCGCTATTCACAGGGGCTATGCATTTGATTAAGTGTTATGCAGTCAAAACTGAAGTTTTAAAAGATTAAATGGTAATTACAAGTTGCTTCTGCCTGCTGCATCCGATACTAAAAAAAGCAAGCATCAAGGGAAAGCAGGATACTGTTCAATAGCCATTAATTCAGGTGACAGAATCAATAGACAATATTTACTGGTCAGCAGAGTACTAGCTTTAGCTGTATGATCAAAATCAAAATTATTGACAACAGGAATTCAAATAACTCCACCCCTCCCAAGCGTTACTGGAACTTGCTCTCCTTTTGCATTAATTTCTTTAATGGGAGCTTTGGGAGTTCTCTAATCCAGATGGCTTACTTAGGTGTTTAATTTTAGGTGCCTGAACTTGCTGTGATGCAAGCTTGGAGAGAGACTTAGATATGTTTTTCCCAGTTCACTGAACTTACTTGGAGCATCAAGCAGAAAACTTTCCAGGAGGTGTTTCCAGGAACAAGCCTCACACATATATTCTTACCCTGCTTTTGAAAACTAAAGTCACACATGTCCAAGAAGGCTCAGTACAAGCCCAGATGATGGCAAGATCTTCATTATATAAACACTACTTAAAATTATGAAGTCTAACTGAAAGACAATTGTTAAGAGATTCCCTCAGCCCCATGTATGATTTTTTTAGTTCTTGGTTTAAGAACAACAGTCCCAGTGTAGTTTTACGATCAATAAGCCTTCATAATGCTATCAGATATCACACTCGCATCGAGTTACCGATGCACGTGATTTCAGCAGATCTATCACTGATGTGAAAGTCACCTTTAATTTTCCAGTGTCCCTTATTATAGCTACTGCTTCACCTATATCCCTGAAAAAAAGATGACTACTGCTTCTACTTTTTTCCTCTCCTTCTTATTTTGCTCATTACTTACCTGGTCACATCCCACTCCTGCTCAGACAGGGCTATTATTTGCATGTATTCCAGATAACAGGGCACTCATTCAGAAGGATTCTACATTCAGATGCTGACACAATACCACAAACTGAAAAGTAAGTCTCCACAATTTTTGTTTGCATGAAAATAAAATTCTCTATTTCCTGAAAAGGTCAAGATTTATTCCCCGGTTGCATTTCTCAACAGAAGCTTTGTTATACTGCCCGTGTGGTGCTTCTGCACAGGGAAACATAGGCAGTACTTAAGATGAATGCTGAATTACATTTTCTTGTACTCAAACAGATACTGTAAAATATCATTTATTTTCAGCTAGAACAGCTTTTTCTTATTTTGTCTGTGAAACAGTTTTCAACTATGGAAATCCACTCACGAGAACTACAGGCAGGTTTTAAAGGAAACTTCACCATCATCCACAGTCTAACTCTGCACTATTTCCCCAGCCTCTCAGTCTCTACCCGGTAGGATCGTCTAAGCAACAGAATGACAAAATGGCCCCACCATGACACTATCTCACATCTAGGCTGCTACAGTAGACACAACTCAATGGAAACACAACTAATTGTTCAGATTTAGTTGTCAGATGGTTTGGATGCTGAGCAAGCCTAGAAAACAAGCTGATGAACCTGGTTAAAAGCAGGACGCACACTTGTGCTGGAGGAAGTAACAGAACCTAGATTTCCAGTCTCAAGTTTTAACCATAAGAAAATAGTTAGTCCTTAGTACAGTGACACAGTTGCTGCTACTTCTGATCATGATTTGCAAGCAATTGCTCATTGTGAAATTAACACTATTTGCAGTGTGCCAAACGTGCACACATGGCACTGTAGAATTTCCAACAGCTTTGAACAGTCTGCACAATTATGAGATGAAGCGCTGATTATGTTTTACTGTAATTGCTCTTTCTAGCAAATGCTTCACCCAACTGCAGTGGTGCAATTACCATATGTTGATGATCAAGTCTTTCACACCAGGCCTACATTTTAGGAAGTTTCACCCATTTTTATGTATTCTGTAAGGAAAAATACAGATATGATTATTTCCCCTTCTTTTGTCATTTCAGTATCAAATCAACTTTTACCCCAAAAAGAACACCAGCGAGACTTAAAAAAAAAAAAAAAGTATGTATGTCTGGCTTTCCTCATTTCCTGCTTTTCAACTTTGTGAGCCCAAATTGAAGCAATTAATGGGACTTCCCAAAAGAGTTCTTTCAAGACAATCAAACTAACTCAATCAATAAAACTTTTATATTGGTTTCCACTAAAAAGTGTTAAAGATTTCATCCAGCCCATTTTTAATGTTAATGGCAAGATGCTACTAATTCAACACTGCACATCCAAGCCAGTTTTGTAAATAAAATACAATTGTAACTGCTAGTATTTTTTATTCAGATGATTGTAGAGTTATAGAATAACTTCAGCTTTGAGGCAAACTTATGCAACCACTTCTTCAAATTAGGGCCAAATATGAAGTTAAATCCACTTGCTCAGGGCCTTACATACCCAAGTTTTGAATATCTCCAAGGACGGAGATTCTACAGTCTCTCTTTTCCCTTTCCATTTCTCTTGCAGATTACATTGTGCATCCCTTTGGCTTTAGGCACACAATTGATTCAGACAGACACAACAAATTCATTTTTATACGCTTATTTGGCCTAGAACTGCATGTTAGAGGCTCATGAAATGCATGAAACCAGTTACTCAGCACCATGGACAGGCACTGTTTTGATTCTGTTTCAACAGATCACTACTTAAATGTTCCTTTACCTTCGAAGTTTGCTTTCAATATTAAGTCCCTATGCTAAAGAAAATGCTTACTGTAAACAAAGCAGAAAATGGATACCTGTACAGTAACAGCAGAGACATACACAGTAACAGTAGTACAGTCTGCAATGGCTTGAAGTGCATTAACAAGAAACAGATGGCTTTTATTTTCTCTAACCATACTTGATTTTCACAAGCAGTTTATATTCCACATTAGTACATTGCCTGAACCTTTTCTACAAAAACTGAGAAAGCAAGCTTAAGTACATTATCCCCCACAGCTTGCCTATGCCTAACTCATCTTCCAGCAATGAAAACATTCTGTGTTGGAGATATGGAAGAACAAGATTGAGGTTATCTCTACAAGGCTACAGGATCTCGTCACCTCTCATTTCCACCTGGTGCAGCATCTCCTTCCAGTAATGGATGTGTGGAGGGAAGGTATCTACAGGATTATGAATGAAACATATAGTAGATTAACTCACCTACAGATCTGAAGAGATTTAAAACACAAGAACAGATTTTTAAAAAAACATTAAATTCACAGACATTCTTATATTTTGATGTTATTCATTCCAGACACCTGAGAACATAATCTTGAAAACATAAAAAAGCCCCTGCCGGGATTAAGATAGGCCTGTACCATGTAGCAATCCCTCCTTATTTCTGCAGCATCCCAGAACTTAATTTTATGGCATCTGACAATTTAATTGATTAAAATAAATTGATTTTAAAAAACAAGATCTTTGAACCAGTTATTTGCAGATGACATTACCATTTGAGATCCTGAAATTGCACCTTTTTTCTGAAGGATAATTAAGTCAAAAACTCCAAGCAAATAATAAAAATATTACATTGGTTCTCATTTTCTTCTTTCTCTTCTCAAAGGTTTTCAAGCATTCAGCCCCCCTTCCACCTCATCTAGATTTGAGAGCCCATTCTTTTACTAGATCTGCGAGGAACACTGGTTTGTACTCTCTGCTCCATTACAAACATCTTTGAGGATATGATATAGAACACATAGCCTTTATGGCAAACCTTCAAGTAACCATCTTACTCTACCATGACCCTTAACACCATCTTATTCAAATGTCTTGAGGTTTTTCTATGTACTGCCTCTTCTTGAAACCATATGATGTCTCAAAAACTGAATCATGTGGATGAGTTCAATTTATGCTCCCCCAATTTCACTCAAACCCCTTTAATTCCGAGGTGAAGAACTTCGGATCAAGTTTGGTTGGACTAAGAAAGGTTGGAACTGATTTCTAACTTTACATCTATTAGTTTGTCAGCAAATACTATGATTTGATGCCATTTCAAATTAACATTTTTAAAGAATAGATGGCAAACCAACCAGAATCCTTGAGATTTTTAATTCTGAGTTGAACATTGTCCCTTTATACTTTTCAAATTAATCTTCAGACTAGATCATCTTATACAAAAATAACAATTTATATGCAGCAGTTTACCATATGGACTGATCACAGATGGAACTTCATGTTCAACCATAAATGCCCAAACTTTTTTTCAACCCCTCCTCTGTGCGTAAAAATACAGCATCTGCACCACAATTCCACCAAATGAAACACTAATTATATGCAAAGCCAAAAGCCTCATTCATTACACCTTCTTTTGCAATAATTCCAAACAAAATTTTATAAATATTTCTCAGTAAAACAGCAACAGCCAACAGCACCTAAAAGTAATTTATAAAATCATCACTCCATTCAAATGCATGAAATAGAATAATTCTTCACACACATAATTTTAGTTTTAAAAAAGCAATAGTCCATTTCCTTCTACCTTATCACCACCAGAACCAGGCCAAATGTTTTCAGACAAATGTTGATAAGAATCCTACATAAGAAAAGTTATTTTCTTTTTCCACTAAGAGTTATTCTGAAAAGTCTAAGTAATAAAAAAAATAAAACCCCAAACTTTAAAAATACTTAAATACTCCTTCAGTTGAATAATTAGTTGTAAACTGGTATGATAATAAATCACTACAATCTCTCTCAGCTGAAGCAACTTCTAGTTCTAAAAAAAAAAAAAAAACAACCTTGAAACATAAATGAATTGCCTTCATTATGCAGTTGTACTAGGATTACATATATTTGGAGCTCAGTTATTGCAAAGAATGAGGTTCCTCGAAGTCAGTCTTCCACAAGCCATCATTTCTATACTTTATACACTCCCTCATGGTAGGAACAACCATCCATGACATATTTGTCTGAATCATTTTGAGCCATTATGAGAAGAATTTCTGTTACACCTGCTTAGCAATACTTTTACAGTCCATATGCTCTCAAAATAGCCTCTTCTGTGTCAAGACAAGTATAGCACAATGATTCAGTAGAACAAAGTCTACTTGAAATTTTTTGTGTAAATGCCCTCACACCATGCGGATCTCTTTACGTTCAGATATATTAATTTACATAACTTTTGTAGCTGGGGCAATAGTGGCCAAGAAAGTAGTTCGTTTTTGCCTTAAGAGAAATTTAAGAAAATTAATAGTTGTGTTTTCTTTCATGTAATTTCACACACGAAGTATACAACATTCCTGTTTATATGACCACAAGAAAAAAAAGGAAAGTCTCATCATTCATGACTCCAAAATCCCAAAGACTATGATTGCTTTTGCTAAGAAAATATCACATACAGCATTTCCTTCAAACATTTGATTTCGGCAGCACATGAAGATGCAGGGGAAAAAAAAATCCTCCAACAAAAGTCTTCATGAAGCTGTTGATTATCAGGGTTTGTTATACTAGCATTCCAACCTTTGAAAACCAACGAAATGAAAAATGACACAAAGCTTCAAGTACAAAGAGTGATGTCTACAATGTAGATAATTTTCCCTTTTGTTTAAATGGGAAATCACTCAGTGTTGGAAATAGCCAGCTAACATCTGCAGTACTGTTTGAAGCTTCCTAAAAATTCAAACAACAGGCATTTACTGGATTATTCATTGGGTTTCTTTCATCATTACAGCAGTGTTGTTTACTTGGTAAAAGCCAAGATTCAAAAGAACAAGTCATATTCATCTGGTAACTGTCAAGTGCTCCCCCGATGAGAAAATGTTGGATTAAAACATACAGGGTCAGTTTATTTGCCTCTAACCCTTCATTTGAAAAGGAAAACCAGAGAACACTGATTACTACTTATTAAAGTTCATTCCAGCTATGAAATAAATAGTTTACTTGCCCTCACAAACTGTAAATTATCTAATTGAGGGCTACTTGCAGTCAAGATGATAAATATACACATAAAAGCTGGCAATATTTGCAGTCTTATCTTTGTAACTGCTGAGCACAAGCCAGATGTGCAAGCGCAGAAGTTTCAGGCAGCACATTAAAAATACACATTGCGGGATGCTGAATAACCAGAACGCTTACATGGAGATGTAATTACTGAAGGTCTCCAACTCCAAGAGGCACAAAAACTGCTCAAGTGGTCAGGCAACTGGTGCATTGTACACCCTTTATGCTTGTATTTCTACCCATCACCTACATTTTAACTGTTCTAGAGGATAATCCCACTTCTGAAGAGTTTTGTATATATTTGGCACACCCTAGGAAAACAGATCTATAATCTTAAGGCTCAGTGGTAATATTGGCATAAGAGACTGGCAGGGATGGAGTTAGTTGTCTTTCTAGCTGGCGGGCTAGGTGCTGTATCCTGGATTTGTGACTAAAGCAGCCTGGATAACACAGCAGTGTTTTGGCTATGGCTGAGCAGTACTTGCACATCATGAAGGCTTTCTATTTTTCCCCAACTCTGCTCCCACACCATTACACTCGGGGTGGGCAAGAGGCTGGGAGGGGACACAGCCTGGACAGCTAACGCCAACTGACCAAAGGCATATTCCAGCTGTATCATGTCATGCTCAGCAATAAAAACTGCAGGGAGGGGTTTATGGGGAAGGTAACTGTTGCCCAGGCACCGGCTGGGCATCAATCTACTTGTGAGAAGTGGTAAGCAATCGCCTTTGCATCACTTGTTCTGATTTTCTGTTTGCTTCCCACTCCCCCTTTGCTTGTTAAACTATCTCAAGCCAGAAGTATTCTTGCTTTTGTTCTTCCTAGCCTCTTCTCTGTCCCACTGGGAGGGAGGAAGCAGCTGCAAGATGCTTATAGCTGCTGGCCGATGTTAACCCACCAGAGACAAATGCCTTACACACAGACACCTTCCTTCAGTTACACCAGAAAAACATTTTCCATGTCCAAAGGAATTTATCACTTAAAATCATATTCTGTATAGTTTGGTGCAACAGACCTTGTAAATTGAGAACAGTGCAAACAGACACTTATAAGAGCATGTTTAAGTCTTCTAAGCTTTTCCTTTTTTCAACAGATAATCTCCCAGAACTCCTCCAAAGTCAGATATAAGTGCCTTTTCCAATTAGATTTTGGTTATTTAAGCTAGCAGTCCAGTATTATTAAACACTTGCAGGTTTTTCCAGTAAAATACAGAAGCAGCTTCATCCCTGATACAACTATTTTAGATAATATTCACAGACATGTAGAGACTTTGCTGTTCATAGATTAGCTAAATTCCCATAGAAAATGGCCATAAGTAGCTGATGGCATCTATATGCAGGATATGCTGTGGCATATGCCCAGGACCTGAGCTGTGTCAGGCAATTCAAACGGGGAAGAGGCTGTATGAAGGACATCACACTGACCTGACTATCCTGCTTATACAATTCAAACTATCTACTTTAGCTATTTTGTGCATCCGTGCCTTGCACAAGACAAACATACCCATGGAAAATGATCTCTGTATTCCTATTAAAACAACTGCTTCACACCTGTGTTACACCCTTAGGTCAAGATGAAGCTGGACTGAGTTACACAGAACACCCACACACAGACTGCTACTGGCACCTTAGAAAAGGGAGAGGTTTTTAAGATGAGCAGCTTCTGGGCAGTTGCCTCTTAAAGCACAATGACACAGTTACCAGAGCTATGACAAAAGGCATAAAAGGAAAGACAGGAGTTTCAAGTCTTTCAGGGCAATTCTAAACACTGGTACAGTCTCACCTTCTAGAAAGATGGAAAAAAAATAAAAAAAAAAGATAAAGACTCAGAAGACAGCCTGTTCTTCTGCAACCCTGTGCTTTCTTCTTAAAGACAGGGGCAAGAAAAAATATCTTCTCCCCAGCATCCCACAAGTACCTAGCTTTATCACATATTGCTTCTTTCCCCTTTTGCATGGCACAAGTGAAGTCCTTCCTCCCAGTAGTCTTGGGAGCAAAAGACAATGGAAATTAATAACTACACTGAACAAGCCACCTTACTCCTCCCCTCCACCAAACAAATCAGTAATCCTCTCCTAGCACAGATGCTGTTCTCTTTCCTAGTAAATCCAGGAACCAAAAGCCACTCTTCAAAATCAAAGAGCCAAACCGCTTTTAACTTGACAGCGCCAGAAGCAATTTTCAGGTTTACGTTGTCTTTAACACAAAGTAATATTTTTATATTACAGTAACTTCCACAAATATTTGGTAGATTATACTACTGTAGGGTGACCTCTCCCACCACAGATCTTTTGCATTAACTTTCCTACTGTGATAAAACTTATAATTTGAATTCCTAACAGTAAATTTGCATTTATAGTTGAGCAACCCCTCTTCATCTTGATGTAGAGTTTCTTTCTCACATAGACTATTCTATGAGTATGCATTATCGAAAGGACTGCTATTTGCAAATTTCAAAAGATAAGAACACAGATTACAATAACTATTGAATTTTTTTTTAATGATTTAGCACATTCTTAGACGTAGAAATTAATCTCAAAATGGGCAGAGGTATAATCCTCAAGGAAGAAAACATCATTATAAATTATAGGAAGAACCGAAGGAAAAACCCATACATACTAAGCATGTAATTCTGAATCTGCTAAGAACTTCAAACACTTTTCTTACCACTAGGGCTTTCACAATACATTTTCATAATTCTCCATTTTAAAGAAATAATGAAATATTTGTTTTAGGAAATGCAGTGAAGCAAAAGTTTAATTCAAATTCACCAAAGTTGCCTTCCCAGCAGCTTGCATTGCCTAATGCACTCACCTTCCTTTTTGTCTCCCGAGGATGACACAGTGCAAATTATAAAATGGAACACTCAAAAAGGTACATGAATTCCCATGGCATCACTGACAGACAGGAACCTAACAGGAGAGAAGGCAAGATCTCGCAAGAAGGCTAAAAATGTTCTCTGTGATGGCTTGAGAGCCAGGGTCCGAAGCACAATGCCTTTGCAGGAGCTTGGCTGGCTGTGTCTGGGGCCAGCTAACAAACAAGAACTGCTAGCATTACTCCCTGACATGGACCGTCATTGCAGGAGAAATTATACCTACAAAGAATAAATAAGAAGCTATAAAGACTTTGTCTCAAAAATATCAAGGCACTCGATGCAAGAGCTAACATGCAACCAGGGAAAGCGGAAAACCAAAACAAAACAAATGGGAAAAACAAGACAGGTTTGATGTCCGTTTTTTTTTTTTTAATAAGATAATTCAGTATATATTGAACAACCACCACCCTTATCTAACACTAGTCCAAGTACAGAATTACTATCTAGCTAGTTATTTTTAGTGGATCCTAAAGAAATCTCACTGTGTCTTTTTGTTTGTCTCAGTGTCTTCCTGTAAGACAATCTTAAGGGCTATGTTTGCACAAACTCAAAGAGTAGCACTGATTTTTGGGTTAGGCCAATACTCAGGGACAGTACCTAAAAAAAAAAAGAGGATTCCTGGTGCAGAGTAAAGCAAAACAATGCACAAACTCAAAGAGTAGCACTGATTTTTGGGTTAGGCCAATACTCAGGGACAGTACCTAAAAAAAAAGAAGATTCCTGGTGCAGAGTAAAGCAAAACAAACAAACAAACAAACAAACAAACAAACAAAACCCCACACAACCCCCAAAAAAACCAAAACAATAAAACAAGAACACATGCTGCCTTCTGTACTGCCAAAACACAAGTTACTTTTAGAAGGCATTCCAGTGAAACAGGATTAATGATTTAAAAATACAGTTTCATCCAGGTAATTATAGGGGAGGTATACGTTGTATTTGAAAATTCGTTTGTAACAGTAATGATAATGAGGCACTTCATTATCCTTGTACAGCTTATTTTTAAGAAGCCAAGGTACTTTCAACATGTTCTGACCAAGACTGCACTTGTTAATAAGTTCTTTAAAGTAAAAACTATAACACAGGAGAACTACCAAATAAATTTTCCTCCAAACGCCCAATTAAAAAAGAAATTTAAATATGAGTAATGGGGTCATTAACATTTGTGAAAATATTATGCAGATAATACATCACTGAAATGTGCAACTTTAACACAGAGATCTCTTTACTGCGAGCTTGGATGTGAAAGGCAACATCATCATTTACTAATCTCTTCAGCCTCAACAGAAGACATGCAGCCCCTTCCAGTAAGTGTAAGCATCTTACCCTCATTCATCTTTTTCTAAATGTTCTGTCACCTAAGCATATACCCAGTTACCCTTGAAAAGAAAACTCACATTATTTTGTTACTGCCACATTGTGGTATTTTATATAAGCAGCAAACCAATAAACACAAAAGCTGTAGGGCAAACCATTGTCTGACGGGGTGAGCAAGACCTGTGTCAGACCATCACTTTATCTACAATTTCCATTGTTCCTTAAATTAAGTCATTAAAATCTGGGGGGGAAAAAAAAATACATTTTGCTTTCCTAGACTACTTGTTTTATTTATGAGTGGTTCCAATTTTTTCAAGATGTCATGAGTTTTCCTGATAATTTGCAGAGGAAACAGAGGAAGACGACAGCAGCAGTAGCACCCCAACTGAACAGAAGGCTAAACTGAATTGTGGCCTCTGCAAATGAGTAGCTATAACAGCATATAAGAGGAATTTGTGGTTCAAGGAAACCAAAGGACTTCTAAATTTCTTTTTAATCAGCATGAATAGATTTGTGGGATTACAATAATTTAAAAAGATAATTATTTTACTGGCATATAACAATATTCTAGATTTTAACACTAATACAAATTGCAGTTGGCATAAAAATGATGAGCAACTCAGAAGACAAAGCTTCTCAGAGCTCTAGGAATAGCTGCATATGAATGCACTCAATACAATCGACTCAGCAATTCCTACCCCACCCTTAATGAATAGAAGTCTAAGGAATAGCTTCTTTAGCAAAAGTAATATCCACAAATTTCCAAGCAAATTGTTACAAACCATATTGGCAACAGAGAAAACCAAGCACTACAAGATTTCCTACCCCACCCTGTGTTCTACATCTGGCAAACCCAAAAGTGACCTTTCAACGGCAATGGCTCAAGTATTTCCATAATATACTTGTTTTTATTCAATGGTTCAAGTATTTCCATAATATACTTGTTTTTAGCCTGCTATCATATAAAGTTTGGTAATACTTTGGGCTGGCTTTCTATGAACTATGGTTTAATGCAAAGATCTTCTGACAGAATTTAGACAAGTTATGATGTCTCCTGACAAATTCAACCCTAAAATATTCAGTTTTATTGACATTAGTTTAATCCTAAATGTGCATTTTCAGATGCATGCTATATATAAAAAAAAATAAATCACAAATAAATGAAACAAAAAAACCCCACAAACCCAACACCAACCCAAACAACAGAATATTCAGTTTTATTGAAATTAGTTTAATTCTAAACATGCATTTTCAGATGCATGCTATATTAAAAAAAATCACAAATAAATAAAACAAAAAACCCACAAACCCAACACCAACCCAAACAACAAAAACTTCCACACTTGCTGAATTTAATTCCTGGATGACTCTAGGAAATTTATATAGCTAAGGGAAAATGGGAATCCTCACCTAGAAGTTCCTACCCACACTTGGTGAAGTTAATTCCTGGATGACTCTAGGAAATATATATAGCTAAGGCAAAATGGGAATCCTCACCTAGAAGTTCCTAGACTAATTTTTAAGTTCAGCATAGGGATAAAGGGAGTAACACAGAAGAGACAGAACCAATAGTGTAATTCAACATAGGGATAAAGGGATTAACACAGAAGAGACAGAACCAATAGTGTTTGTATGTGAGAAAGAAAAGACAAAATTAACACTTTCAGAAAAACAATTGGAAAGGAGACCAAGTAAAGGATCTGTAGTGGACTTGGATCCAAGAGATCGATAAACAGAAGAAAGTGCCAGAGTAAGAAAAGAAATAAGAAAGAATATAGCAAAAGTGCGGCAGCTGATAGACACACAAAGATTTCAAGAAGAGAAAGGTACAAATCCCAAGTGCTATTTTTTCTTTTTCTGAGAAATGAACTCCCCTTTTTCAACTACTTTTGGGGATTTAAAATTAGAACAGGCTACAAATGACAGCAATAAATATTCTCTTGAATGAATATCACGTTTCTTTTTTTGCAAAATTTTGCTTCTAGTGTTAGGGGAAAAAAAGATAATTTTCATTTACATGCCTGTATTTGTCTGGGTAACGGTTGCTGCACAAGAATACTGCTCCCTGACAGTGGAAATGCCAATCTGGTTACTACATTCACATGAAGTTTGTTAAAAATTCTAGAGTTCTTGAAATATTGTCTTCAAAATAGTCACAACTAAAGCTCTCCAGAAACCAGAACAGGATTACAGACTACTTCACAACTAATTTATCTGTCATTTAAACAGATCTACAATGAAATAGGTTCTGACACAATACACATAGAAAAAAATACATAATTTGAACAGCATTTCCAGCAAAACATTTACTTAGTGTTTGCCCTGTTTCTGCAGCTGCCTTTTATTGATTGTATGAACTGCTCTAAGTGCTTTGGGCTCAAGCAGCTGGATGAAGGGTGAAGATGTGAAATATGTTACACAAATAAAAATTATAGGTTAGACACACAGCACGCCACTTTCAATTCCAGCTGTTAAAAGCAAAGATGCTCAACATCACTGGCAAGAGGCAAAATTATAACAATACAACACATATCCCTGAGACATGGGAGGAAAAGTAGTAGAAGAGAAGAGATACTGCAAAATATTTTAATCTTACAATAATACAATTCAGAAATCAGTTCAAATCTGGTTTTGTGGCGTTTTTTTAATATGTTAGTTTATGCTTCTCTTAGAAATTAGGTTTCTCTACAGTACAGAACATCATTCTGAGTAGTTTCCTGCCTATGCCAGATCTGACATACTTTCAAGCAAAAGAATACTTCTGTAGAAACAGGCACACAGGCAAAATGTAAAAAAGCAGCCAAGCACGTATGCCCTTCCCTAGTGAGGGCGGCTGCAGGTTGCACAGTGCAATAGAAAGCATTCGTTTCAAAGTAGAAAGTGACTTCTTGGCAATTACTCAAAAAAATTACATCTTATCTGGGAATTTAATTACCTCGCTAAATATTACTGGAACCTTCTCCACCTTACACATTAGTCAAAAGTGCAGAAATTCATTTGCTGTCTTGATACAGCAAAGGGCTTGAAGAGCAAGCAGCGGGAGGCAGACCTGCTAAGATTCAGCACTGAAAGAGTTCAAGCCAGTGTATATATTACAGAAGAACAGGGAGCAATTAGAGCAAACTATCATTTTTAAGGGTGTTAATAGTATTGGATAAGTACTCTGAATACAAAGGTGACAAAACCTAAATCTCCTTTATGTATGTAAGGCCACACACTGCTTTTCCAAGAAGACAGAAAAGAAGCAGTTGCCAAATGAGAGCAGCCCTAAGCACGCTCTATCAGGCTGCCAGCTCTGGCTCTGCTTCTCAGCACCACCCCACTCTGCAGCCTGGCTGCCTGCATATCTTCACATACTCGCAAAAAGAAATTTTTGTCGGAAAACTTCATGCGACATTTTTTTCTACAGTAAGATCCTAACCAGTAGGTTCTTATACCAACTTTAACAAAGAAAGAAAAACTACAAACAAACAAATCATTTTAAAGCATGTTTCAGCGGCTTATAGTTTGTTTTGATACCTGCTTACTCTACAAAATTGTCATCATGGATTTTGTCATGTAAAAGCTGCCCAGTGGGGGAAATATCCATCAAAACAAGGAGCTGAAATTTTACAGAAAAATGGCTATTGACTCGGCCTTTGACTTTGCAGAAATGTGCCCCAACGGAGTTGTTCACCAACCCTTCAAAACAAGGTATTTTGTCAAAATTTTGTAACACATGCTTAGGCACTTTCCATAGGGAAGGATAAGGATAATCATGGTGAGCAAACAGAGGTTTCACTTGACTTAGGAAGGTGCAAAGCCTTACTCTAACCACAGTTCTTAACATACACCTGCTTACTTAGTAAGATAGGATGTAATTCTTTCTGAATAATTAGAAACCTTGCAAATTCTGAGATTCTCATCAAAAGTTATGAAGAAGTCATAAAAGCTTAGAAATGAAAGAGAAAAACAGATTTCAGTTCTTAGTATGTCATGCTGTTCTCTGCAAAGGTGTTTGTCCCACTTGTCTCAAGAAGCTACTGTAGAGCTGCGAGTGCTGTTAGCCCGCACATTCTCTTGGCACACATTGCTGAAAAAAAATACTGAAACCACAAGGGACAAAGCAGTGGAGCAGGGTGGCGGTGGTGAAAATCCAAAGTGGGTGGGTGCAAATCAGATCATCATTCCACTGCATCTACCCAGACTTAGCAAGCGAGAGAAACCGTACTGCTGTTGTACCCAGCACTCCATGGGAATCCTGTCATCTCCCAGATGGAGCAAGGCTTTGGAACTATGTTGAATAGTCACACATACAACACATACTCATATTTATCATCTCATACTCTTTAACAAAATCTAATTTACTTGAGAATGAGCTGATCTCAGTTAAATGAGCTGTTGATGGTTTGTTAAATTCTACAATAATTTTAAGAGCAGGACAGAAGAAAAACAGAAATAAGTCTAATAACAAAGCATATAGATCTAGACAGTTTGATTAAGGATGTGGCATTTTTAGTTCTTTTAATAAGAGAGACTGCAGGTAATAAAACCAAGCAGATGTTTTCCTTACATTCTTTTTCAATTTGAATTTTATATATTATTCTTGTTAAATATATCAAGTACTTAAGTTATTTTACTATGAGGTATTCACTGTCTACATTTGGTGCAACTCCTGTGATCTGTCTGTACTACAGCAGAGGTGAAAACAGTATTTGATATCTCTCTACAAGGGACTCAACAAGAAGGAAGAGGCAACATTCTATTGAATATCTCATGTGCTTCTGTGAACTAACCCAACAGGACTAATTGCCCAATAAGTGTTTGAAAGATGACACCTTTGAAGTGTGTGCTTTATGCTCTTGAGAAAATGAGAAGATGAGTACAGTGAGCAGTTCTTCAGCAAACTCCTCCAGTGTTTGAGCCTAAGCACAGCTCAAATAGCTAAATTTCTTCCAATTTACTTCAACAGATTATGAACGAAACCTTCTCTAAAATCTTCCATAAGACTTACTGACATTCTCTGAATGATGAGCTGAACCCCAAATTATCAGTTTAATAGGAGCTTCACAAATACAGATATGCTATGCACTGAGTTAAACTAGCTTATTAAATCATCCGAAATTGACCAAGATGGCTCCTAAGTATTAAACATGAATTTCACATCACTGTACCAGCAAGATGCTGAGGCAGCACATATTAAGGTTTCACTTATTTTCACTAGAAAAGATAGAATGAAGCTAGTTTAAAAATACTGATAAAAAAAAAATCACAACTTGTATCTTAAGCTGACCCTGCAAATAGAAGGTACTCTTCACTTACCCTCAATATACTTGTATTTGCTTATCACGTGATGACTGCATGCACTTTCTAGCATACTAACGTCAAATAATTATATTTAAAAGCAGATCTCTAAAGGCTAAAAACAAGGAAGCTTTCTTTGGTTTTAGAGAATAATTCTCTTCATCTTCTAGAGATACATGTCAGGTTTTCTCACTTTCTTAATTCATCCTTAAAATAATAAGCAAAAATAAGACCTGGCAAGCTCTTTCAATACCAATCTCTTGATGCTGAAAGGAAAGTGAAATATTTTGAAATGCACATTTCAGCTGCAAAAGAGCTGCTTAAGCCTGTTACAGTTCTACCAGACACACCCAGCAACTGAATGTTTTACTTGCTGCTTATTTTATTTACGTGCTTATTTATTGTTGTAACAAGTGCTCTTATAAGGACTATATTTAGTTCTAAGTAATAGTTATAACAACAGTTGTAAAAATTTTGATACAGTCAGAAAGTCCTCACTTCTTTCCATGTCCATTTAAAAACTAAAGTATACAATAACACTTTGGATTTGCATTTTTGTTCCACTTTGTGGAAGGTTTTGTGCCTTCTTTCCAAATTAACATTATCAACCATATTATCAGTTCTTAATTTAGGCAGGAATTTTAACAAAGACTAAGAATTAGAATCAAAAGGACTTGGTACGTGTCACAATTTAGAACATAACAAAACACATTTGCTTAATACAAAATAAAATGTTAGTATTTTAGATTAGAATAGGCAAGGAAAAACCAGGATTCCAAATACAATAATGTTGGAGCTGGCAAATGAACATTTGCAAAAAGCGTTCCAAAAAAATCTGTAGAGCAGGTTTGTTCTTCTCAGTTGCATTTCACAGATCTCTCAGTAGCAGTTATGCAAACCACCAGCATCATCATAGATAAGTAGAACTTACTACATCCCACTGGTATCACACCATTCCCTTTGTTTCCAACAGCATATTTAAAGCAATGCATCTTTATTAGCAACTTTCATCCACATACAGAAAAATGTGTCTATTTGTCTGACATCAGTGGAACAGAAATTATGTTTCCTTTGCATTGCAGGAAAGGATGTGTCCTGTATACAGGGTGTACACTCCAATCATCACAAGATTTCAGTCACAGCAGAAGCAAACCTCAAACACTCTCCAGCTTTTCTGGTCTCTCTTATCTATTAAAACCAACCAACCTAGGAAGGTTTGTTATACAGCAAAAGTTGAGAGGGCTGTTCAGGATTCAGGTTTAGATCTTTTGTTATACATGTTATCTGCAAGAGAAGCAACCAGTAAGATGAGGATTTGCATGGTAGTTTTATTTTTAAGGTAGGCTCTGGTTGTTCAAAATCAAAAAGAGGACTGTGAGAAAATTTTGATAGACAATAGTCAAATTTAACTCAATTTGAGAAATGCATTTTGAAGGAGAAATACTTCACTTAGATTTCTTATTGCACAGGATTTAAAGGTTATTTGTATGAATCCATGAAGAACTTGCTTGACAAAAGCCTGTTGTTCTATTCTTTAAAGGATACAAACATGTTACTATGAACAGCAGGGACCTGATGTATAAAAACGTGGTATTTTTTAATATTTTAGTGGTGAAACAGAAAGGAGAAATAGCTAACCTGTGAGAGGGGAAGAATTTTAAACAAAACTGAAAAGGTGGCTGGAAATATTCATACGAAGATAGTTTGATAAGAAAGGTTAGCATAACAAAGAGCATAGAATGATCTTCACCTAAGTCCTAACAGAACAGAAAGATTATGGTAAGCAAAGATAACGATTTAAATACTCAAGGCTAGTTAGAGATGTCAAACCATTTATGGTGTATATACAGATAAAACATTTTGATTTCTTAATAATATTAAAGGCTCAAATCTATAATTTAAAAAAACAACCATCACTAGCAGATACTGATTACCATCAACCTTTCTCTAAGTCATAGAAATGTTGTGAAGTTATGTAACAGTTTTTCAAAGTTCTTGGCATGATTTAAAGCCAGAGTGATAACAAACATGGGTAACCAGTTGCCATTGTCTCCTTGTTAAGTAAAGCACTGTGATACAAAATGCTGCTTTGTTCAGTGTATGGACTTGTATCAGTTCAGAACAACCGTGGCTGGATTAGCACGAGTATCGTCTTGAATGGAATAACTCTTGGTGTAAGCTTAGTAGAAACAAAATATGCAAGTTGTACAAAACAACAACGGTAGCAGGAAGTCACAAGAAGCTTGTACTAAACTTCTCACAGGCAGAAAAAGAGAAAAATCTTAAAGCCAGAGCTGGATTAAGATTGTTGCATCTACGGGGCAAAAGTAAAAACAACAAGGCAAAAAAAGGACTATGAAAATGACAGCATCCAATCTATAAAATGATATATAAAATGATCAGAGAATCATAGAAAGATTTGGTTTGGAAAGGACCTTAAAGATCAT
>NW_010144170.1:0-16658 GCF_000699245.1 Pterocles gutturalis
GTTTTGTGTTTTTATTCCACTCTCCTCCCCCACAGCCCCAGGAGGGGGGAAAAAAAAAAATGTCAGCTGACAGAATGAGTGATGTTGTTAAAAACACATGCACAATACAGACCACATCAACATTTCGTGGCCGTGATCGCAATAACCAGGTCAAGCTTTGCGAGCCTGCCATTCACTAGGGAGGAATCTTGGGAGGCACCCAGGCGCTGGGGGGGTGTGGGTGAGTTAAGTCTTTAACTTAAATGTTTTTGCCTCTGAAAGGAAAAAAAAAAAAAAAAAGGAAAAGGTAAGTGGTAAGTTTAAATCTGCCAGCCTGTGCCTGGGTTTCTCAGTGGCCCTGAAGGAGGCACCGAAGGCACCTGCGGTGGCAGCAGCAGAAGAGTCATGGACACTGGTGCACCCACACCTGTATTTAGTGTGCTCAGCATAAAAGGGATTAGCAGCCGGTGTGGGCAGCGGTGGTGTGGGAGGGACTGGAAGCACCTTGTGAGGGGAATGACTGGAGCAGGGCAGAGCCCAGGAGGAGACAAATCAGAAGACAAGTGGCATCATGGTGTGGCAGCAGTGGTGTGGCCACCAGTGTGCCCTCAAACCACCTGCAGATGCCACGGTGTAGAGCAGGTATGCATGTGCGAGGGAGGAAGGGGAACATGTCAGCCCAGCGTGGAAAGCAGCTACAGTACACAGTTTGCCTGTCACACGAGAGCTGCTGAGTCTGCAGGGACAGCAGCACCTCTCCTCCCAGGAGCAGCAGCACCCTGGAGGATAAAGAGGAATGCCTCTGCTTTCCAGTGAGCTCTTGCTGCGTGTATGCTACATATGCAACAAACGTCCCCAATTTCCTTTGGCTTACAACTCCCTTGCAGCCAACTCTGATGAAAAAAAATAGAGCAGGACTTGAAACCATATGCAGAAGTGGACACAACCCTCTCAGGGTGAAACATTTAGATCAGCTGCACTTAAAACATTTGGTGGAAGATTTGTGGGCTATTTCTAGGAGTCTGTGAAAGGTAAATAACAAGTTTGTCCTTCAAGGCCTTTCTTGAGCTCAGAGAACCGAAGACACCTGCTTGCTACGAAACAAAGCTGCCTTTATTTCTGAGCCATTGTGGTGGCAGCTGGGCCATGTTTGAACGGAGATGCGTGGGAGGTGTTCTCCATGGGAATGCAGGTACCCCTGGGCAAGCTGGCAGGGGTCTCTTCCTTTTCTTTGCCCCTTCCCAAGACGAGGTCAGCACACTCTCTGGGCAGAGACTTCACCACACGAGCAGTAGCTCTGAGAGAAAGAAGCTGTATCATCATAATTCCGCTCAGGTCTCTCCCCTCTCATCTGAATTGGGGCTTTACCTCTTTGTGTTAACTTGGCAGCCTCAGCTGAGTTTGCAGTGGGCTCCCAAAGACACCCTAACTCCACACTGTGATGGGGCCAGGAGTCTTTCAGCTGCCGTAGCATCAGGGTTATCCTTTTACGTGTGAAAATATTATCCATCATCTTTGGGAAGGCCCTATCTGCTATGTTACCCCAATCCACCTCCACCCAGGTGAGCCCTTTGCAGAGCCCAAACACATCCATCCCTTCCCCGTCTCCATAGAGGCACAGCAACCAGAACGCAACTGAGTGTCTGCAGCCACGGCCGTTGGTGTGCTGCACCCCTGCACAGCCTAGGGACGCAGATCCGGCCCAGCCCTGCAAATCTAGAGGCAAAATCTACCCTGAGAAAGCCCACGTGGATTTAATTCTGTATGGCACGTCTGCCTGGGCAGTTAAGGGAAAAATTCTGCTTGATGGAGAGGGAAACGAGGTGCAATGAAAGGCAGCAGGCAGGGCCAAAAAAGAAAATACTGCTTTATTCTCTGTGACTCTGTGAACTATACTGCCATGCTGCACTGAAGCCAAGCTCACAATATCCTCAAAAGACATGAAATACAGTTCAATACAATTGAAAGTAAGAGAGGTGCAACTGCTCGAGCCAGTCACCAGTCAGTGGGATGGGGAAGTTTATTCAATAACCAAAATAAACTGGAATAAGCACCACTCCACCATTTCTTCCATCTTTCTTGGAAGCTTCTGGCCCTGCCCAATACTGGGTTGGAGCCACCAGAGTCGGCAGATCTCTGCTCTTACACAGCCTGTCACCCCCGCGCCGTTATGGGCCTTTTTTCTGCACCTTACAAGAAAGGTAATCTAAGCAAGGAGAAAGGTGCCCTGGGAGAGAGAGGAAATCTGCTTTGGGAGATAATCAGAGAAAGAGGAAAGGTCTATATTATCTTTATAATCAGCTTCATTTGTCTCATTGAAACTGTTTCTCTTTAGTGCTTGGAGAGCAAAATCAGAGATAATTCACATTTTGTCCCCTGGTGGGTCCCTGGAGACCTATAAAGAAAAGCAGGCCTTGGAAGAGGAAGATAGCTGTACTCTGTTCAAGTCCAAAAGCTGAGGCATGCAGCTAATACCAAACATTACTGGTGGCTTTGATTCCTCGGGCCTTTGTAAAGGGCAATTACAGAACAACTAAGTCTGGACTGGCTGATTTGTGACTCGAGGATGTGAGGGATTTTCACCCAAAATCTTGAGGGAGCAAGAGCTACAAGTCTCGTCAGTGGCCAGGCTGGGCAAGAGCTGGATTTTGCAACCAGCAGACTGAACGGGGTCCTGCACCAGGACTGTTTTCAAAGCAATTCAGCTTGGAATGCAGATTTCCAACCTGCTGCCAATATCCCAGTGGAAAATCTGTGCCCTGAGCAGCAGATAGGAAATTAAACTTCAGCTCCAATGCTGAGGGTATCATTTTCACCTCAGTGGTGGAGCTGCAGAAACCAGAGTCTTTGGAGAATAAGGAAATCCTTCCTAGCCCATGAAGGGTAGTAACACCTCTCAGACTGTTAGTCAGTATTGGGGCAGCATGGATTAACACCATCCTGGGGGAGAACGAAGGTGTGATGGTGGTGAACAAGGGGTCAAAGTCCTGTGTTTCCAAAGACAAGGATGGAGATCTGACTGGTCAAAGATAATGCAGTCACTTCAACCATGGGATGCAAATCAAGGCTGAAGGAGAAAGGCAGCCTGTGCAAACCCTTTCCCAACACCTGACTCTCCATCTACCCTCTCTCCAAGCCAGACGTCTCCACGACAAGGCCCAGCAGCTGAGTACCCTGTAGCTGGTGAAAAGAAGTAGAAATGTGAAGATGCCTGGGATCGTGTGCTCAAGGCAAGCCAGAAGCTTCTGGGAAGAAAATATCCCATGTTCCTCTGAAGACAGAAAAGCTATTATGACCTGGAAACCTGCCCTGAAAGCTCCTGTGTCTGAGACAGAGCAGGCATCTGCACCCCAGCATTGGAGGGGTGTCTGCAGAAACTGGTGGATTTGGGAATCCATTCTCTGGACATCCCTGGAGAGGCACAAGGAGATGATGGATGGCTTCATGAGTTTTAGGGCCTGGAGGAAGCAGTCTGGTAATCAAATATGATTCCTTACATAGC
The DNA here is from genome assembly GCF_000699245.1 of Pterocles gutturalis. Classification (NCBI taxonomy): domain Eukaryota; kingdom Metazoa; phylum Chordata; class Aves; order Pterocliformes; family Pteroclidae; genus Pterocles; species Pterocles gutturalis. The sequence continues at coordinate 3,482 of NW_010144170.1, forward strand.
TGAGTACAGGAGCTATATTCATGCTTCCTGCTTCAAACTCATCGTCTGCAACTGAGCTTCACAGATAGAAACATCTCATCTCAGTTTAAAGGCTTCAGATAAATCCACCCCTTTCTGAAAAAAAAGCTGTTGCAGGAACTAATGACAGTCACCAAACACATGAGTCATTGCAAAGAGGGACTCTAGCTTAAGCCCCCAGAGTGCTTTCTCACGCTTTTTCGCTTTTGGATGAACAAGTCCTTACTACCAGAGGTCTTCCTGAGAACAAAACCAAGTCACCTTTTAATCTGTGGAGTGTGGTATGGCACGGCCACTGCACTGGGTTATTCTGCAGACAACAGAAACAGCACTGGTCTCATGGCAGGCAGGGAGAACTTGAGGATTTATTTAATCATGGCAGGTTGTAGTCATGTAACACCACATTAGCAGCAGATTCAACAATTAAATTATCTTTCTGTATAATTAATTGCTAGATTTTAACATAATCAAATCAGAGGTGGAAGTTAGTGATTCCTGTTGCAAAAGAAGTTACAGCCCTGCAATGGCGGCCAGTGTTGCAAAGCGATAATGAAGGCTGCGCGAGCCCTAGAAAATCAAGATAAAATCTACAGTGGTTTGGCTTCTGGGCATCCTTTCAGACGTGGCCTTATTATGCAGATATATAATCCAGCACCAGAAGCAACAATAATCTCTTAGTATGTATCATGATTTTATGTGCAAGAGAAGACAAAAAGCATCAGCGAGATCTTCTCCTTCTGTCCCTTAATCCTGATGCTGAGTGACTTAAGTATGAAGCTGTCCGTATATATGAAATCCTTCTCAAGTGGCCAGTGTGTGTCTCAGCACAGACACACCCAGCCCTTGTTCTTGCTCAGATGCTCACAGTACCAGATTTTCTCATGCCACCTTCCCCCGTCATGCCTCTGCTGCCCGGTTCTCCTCTGCTTCACTCCTCCATCGCCTTCCTCCCATCTCTTTTCTCCAAAAGGGTGCACACATCTGGCTTGCCTTTATTGTGTGATAAATCTCACCCTGCATCTTGGGTTCATTTTCTGAAAGTTTTGAATGGTGTCTTGGAAATGCCGTTGGACAATAGGAGCTCTTTGAACCCAGGCCAGCTGGATGGGACTCCTTGCATTGCAGCTGACATGCAGGCTTTGGCGGTCTTTCTCCACTCTTTCTTCTCTTGTCTTTTCTGTACAGCATTTGAATTGTCCTCAAACTGTATTTTTGGAGAGGGCAGTGCGTTTCTGAATCTTTTCATCATTATATTATTATTAATTATGGTCATGACTATTTTTCTTTCTGCTGGCACTCCTGGGTGGATCTCTCCTCTCTCGCTTAATGTCTTGGGTAAGACTATCTTGGCTGCAACCCACTCAGGCAGTGACTCAGAATCCCTGGCCCGCTCCCAGGAGAGATGCAAGAGTTTTTGCCAGTCGGTTTATAAAGACACCATCGTTTTCCTCAGCTCCTCTCTGGCTCAGCAGAGCTGAGTCGGGTGGAAAAGCTCAGCTCTGTGGTTCCAGTGAGTCCATCCCTGGTGGACAGGCCATCCCCGGGCTCTTATGAAAGCAGAGCCCTGCTCCCTCTGGGTGCAACCAGGACAACCTCTGAGGGAGGATTCTTCACCGAACAAAATTTTGCTCCCTGGGGGTCACTGCGCTCAACTTCACTGTTCCCAAACCCCTGGAGGAAACAAAGCTAAGCAAGGCATGTGGGCAGGATGAGGCATTGTGAGGGAGGGAGTGCTGTGTGCTCATGTCAAACGGTTGCCTAATGGCTCATCACACAACTACCCACAGCTCTTGAGTCAGAGCAGAGAACAGCATACTCTGAAGCAGGGCGCTTGTATCGCTGGGTTTGAGGTTCGCTTGCAGCAGCAGTACGCTGTAGAGAAATCCCATCTTTGTCCTCTGGGCATCTTGGACCTTTCCAGCCATGTGGGAGGGTGGGAGTTGCTCTGTTTCTGAAGGCAGGAGGGGACCTATGACTCTACTGTTTGCCCCTCACTGAATTTATGTGGTGAAGAAGACTGCTTTGTTCCTGTGTGGCTCCTGTAACTTTAAGACGTTCAAGCAGTGTACTTTTATAGAGGCAGACGTGCAAACCCTCTTCATTTCATGTCCTGGGAAGGACTCAAGAAAAAAGAGATGGCTGGTTTTGGTAAGGCATGGCTGTCTCCCACAGACCACGGAGGGAACATGAGTCTGAATCCTTCCCACTAGACTGCACTGCCTCCTGGAAATGGCACTGAATGATGGAGGGAAGGAGATCACAGGCCTTCCCCTAGCAAGGGTGGGCACTTGGTAGCACCAGACCACGTCCTCCCCAGCTCCCCTTCCCACGTGCTGGGAAGCCCACCTGCTTCCCAGGGCAGCCAAGAGCCCTGGTGCTCCCCAGTGCTGGTGTTAGCAAGGGAGAGGGACTGAGACAAAAAAAATTCTCCTTCCTCCTGTTCTGTTTCAAGACCCAGCAGGGCAGCGAAGCCTGCAAGTGGCTGGGAAGGGGGGTCTCACCAGCCCTGCTGCTGAAGGCTGAGCTGACTCCCAAGCTCAGCGGCAGTGGCCCCAGTACCAGGCAGAGGTGTCACCATCTCTCCAGCCATGGCATGGTGCAAATCACAGCTGGTGCCCCATCTGGGGCTGGCCCTCCCCAGCCGGGAAGCTGACTGCGGCTGGCCTCTGCTCCATGCCAGTGGGGTGGCATTGCTTCTTCAGCTTGAGGAATGCAAACCGACCGAGCTGCTCTTGAGGATCAGCCAGGAAAAGTCTACAAATAGCAACAGGAAATCAAAATGCCCGCTCCAGACATGCACCAGATACAAGGCCATCCAGCGCAAGGAGAAAAATCAAATGCTGGACGATGGAGATTACATCATGCTGTGGATAAACCTGTGAGCCCATCCAGCTGGGGCCATGCCAACGGGTCCAGATGGCTCAGGAATGCTAACTGCATAGCTACCTCTCTCTTGTCTTTGCTTTTTCTTCCCTCTTTCATCCATTCCTCCTGGCCCCCTTCCCTCTTCCCTTTCCCAGAATAAATAAATAAATCCTCTGGCAACTCTATATAATCCGATTTCATCGACTATCAGAAAGGCATCTGAGACCAGTGGACAGGGCATTAGTCCAGACACGGTTCTCTGGCACTGACACGTACATATCGAGTCTGCTGAGTGACTTCACCACACTGCATAGCTGCTGGGGTTGACATAATAATGTGTGCCTTCATCTCACCTGGGACTTCAGCCCCTGGCTACAAAGGAGGAGGTTGCCAGGGCAGCTGCCCTGGAGCCTGAAGCATGCAGGAAAATTAAGAAACAAGCATTGCTCCTGCTCTGCTGCAGCTCGCCCCAGCTGCTTACAGCTGCCACTGACCAATTGCCGTGGCTGCAGTTCTGGAGGGAGGGAGAAAACAGTTTTGCTTTCACAGCTAGCAGCCTCTGGCTAACACCCTGCTACTCATTAGTGACAAAGAAAGGAGTGCAGCACCCTCTGTTCTGTCCCCAGCGTTGACCAGAACTCAGCTTTCTCCCAGTGGGATAAAAACAGGTCTTGAAGACATGTAAGAAGAATGAAAGGTGTGTGCTTTGCTGGGTCTGCAAAAAGGGCTGCAGGCCATTTGCTCATTATTTAATGCTAATCCAGCTGCTGGACTGCCGCCAACTATATTTGACAAATCCTGAAGAGCAGGAGAAGCATTAGAGAACGAGGAAGCAACCTTTACATTGCTCTTCCCAGTAGACAATGGCAATTCAAACTTTACAACAGGTCAGGCTGACTTACTGTAGAGAAAAGAGACCTCCAAAGAGAAAGGGAAAGCACAAAACTATGGGCTGAGCAGCAGGAGGGACTCACGTGGGTCTTGAATGCTCTGCTAGGGGACTGATAAACCCATGGCACTCTGGCACTTTCAGCTTGTTACCTCCTTCTCAGATACAAACCAGATGAGACATACTTCAGGAGCCTGGGAACTCAGCACAGCCTTGATCATGCAGCAATTTCGGGCGGAGACGTAACAGGGTGCTCTCAGCGAGTTGCACTAAACCCAGGGAGAAGTTAGGTTTTGCTACTGAGCCAGGATCGGGCTGTGCAGTGGAGGATGAGGTATGAGTACAGCCCATTCACTGGATTTATAAAGCACAAATTGTTTGCTTTTCAGAAAGGTCCATACAGGTCAGGCCAGCAACAGTATGGGCCAGGTACTTCAGTTTAAATCCTGATGCTGACCAAGGCAGTCATTCAGACTGACACAGAAACATTACTTGGGATTAGATTGAAGTATCTGAGGTCAGAATCAGACACATGCAGTCCCCGGGGGTAATGAACAGGAGAGAGGCAAAGAATAGTTGGGACATCAGTAGAGGATGGACCTGCAGAACTGAATGCTCCAAATACCATCCATAGCTGCAAAGAAGTTCAGAGACTCTAACTGGGGAAGCAAAGTCATAGCTCCTATGGACCTTTCCTGGCAGGTTATCTATTAGCAAAACCTCAGCCCAGTCTAACTTTTCATTAATCTGCTTCACTCATTGATGGCACTGCCCCGTGCCAGTAAGAATAAGGACGTGCACTATCTTATAGACAGCAAAAGCTGCATCACTGCAAGGGACACCCTGAAGATCACATGCTAAGTATGGCAGAGCTGGGACTAAAATACAGTTCTCCCATTCCCGACAACCTCACTGCACTACTGTCCATAAGGAGAGAAAAAAAAAAATAAAAAAACACAACAAAAACAAACCCAACATCATTCAATTGGCAATTCAATATTTGTGGCTCAACAGCACCTCATCAACTCTCAGAGTCTGTCACATTTGCTTGGAAAGAAGAGCCAGATTTCCAGCACTCCCTGGGCAAAGAGCTCTCAGATCGAGAGACTGAAAATGCTTTGAAAGAAACCTTCCATCAACAGTCTTTACAGATGTCAGAGCTGGTTTCCTCCTCCCTGAGCTGCCTGGCTTGCTGTCCCTCCCTCCGGGGCAGCAGGGAGCTCTGCCAAAAGCACCTGCCCAGCTCCTTTCTTCAACTGTCTTGAATTTACCGGACTCATTTAACATCAAGCTGCTCTGACATGCAATAATTAACTATTGAGGCTCTGGACCTGGGTCTCCTTCTTCATCCTGGTCTCCCTCTGCCTCAGCTACCCCTTCTGAAGGGAAAATCTCTCCTCCCAGGAGAGGGAGGGCTCCAAATACTGCAGAGCCAGGAGCAGGTACATCCCCTGTGCCTTGGCCAGCAGCGATGTGTTATTCTTGAGCTGCAGTGCTCCCACCTGGACATGCCCTGGTATGAGGAGGAGAAGCCAGTGCCCTCCTGACACTGTGGTGGGTAATTCTTTGGGCATCGGTCTAAGGAAGCTCACCTGCAGGAGGGATGCTGACAATCCAATACAAGTGTCCAAAACCAATGTTGTATCCAGCTCCCTCCTGTGTAATGTGCTTGGTGTCAGGCCCAAGCTGTATTTCTCCTCCAGCCTTGGCTGCCGTGTTCCTCCCAAGGGAGCCCTGACATTCTGTTGCAGAAGAACTCCTGACACAGATCACTGAGCTGAATGTGTTACGTTGCATCTATTCTAGGAAAAAAGTTAACTGTGTTTTGAGCAGGCTTTGCTAATCAGGTCAGCCAGACTGACCTGAACGAACATTTTTCCTAATCAAGACAAAGTCATAGTGTAAAGAAGCCAAAAGCAACTTTGCTGAGGTAGTCAAGGGTGAGTTTCCTCTGGAACAGCCTGGACAGTGATCATAATGAATGACCTCCCATAAGGCATCACATTTGAGCCCTAAAGATGGTACTCATTACCCCAGCACTGGTTTAAATTACATGCTCCTTTCAGGGAGAATAGCCACGCATATTGCTTCCATCCTGTACAAGGGATTTCTTCAGTCTTAGAAAGTGAGAAAACAGGAAGAGAAAGAAAGGAGTAAAAGAGTGTGTGGGTATTTGCAGTTCCAACCTTCACGAGACCTCGTTCTGGCAGAACAGTGTGTCAAGATCAGTGTCAAGCATCTATCACTTGGACACTCACCAGACCAGAGGAGCTCCACATGATTTCAAAGGCAGACAGCCCTGGAGAGATTTAAAAAATAAAAGGAGAGATGCAAAGAAAGAGAAGAACAGGTGGGTGAAGAAGTGAGAGATGGATGGGTGAGAGGGGAAGGCTGGGATGTTCAGGTCGGCTCAGGAGACTACAGGAAAGGAAAACCTTAAATGATGTGACCCTAGATAAAAGCAGAAACAAAAAAATTTATTTTCTTGAGCAGCTGGGAATAGGGTAGACAGATGTAAACACTGCATGGCAGACATGTGGGGAGCAACTGGGTTGAAAGACACAGCTTGCCTTTTGGCATGCTACCTGCAGTCTCCTCCTGCTCTGGCCATGCCCTCGGCTCCTCACACCTGTTCAGGTATTTCTGCTCTGAGGGATGATGCCAAACATGCAGGCGCTAACCCAAGAAAACACCTAACAACTCACAAGTTGAGCTCCAAAGACAGGAAAGAGTAAGAAAAAGGCTCCATGCAAGCACCCACCCTGTCCTATGGCCAGGCTGAAAGGACAATCGATTATTTCAGACAGAGGACACCAAACTAGACTAAAGTTGCACACTCAGAAGTCACTGGCTGCACCGGGACAGCCACGGTGTTAGCATGGGGGTCATTTGAAAAACACGGCTTTGGTTCCACCCTTGCTCTCACTTTTCATCTCTCACATGAAGACCAGAAGTCCCAGCACTTCAGAAGTATATTGGAGGATAAAGACAGTCCCCAGCAGAAAGTTGGGATCAGTGGGATGTAGTAATCCCAGGACTGAGATTGGCCTGGAAGTGAGGGCTAACACACCTGGCTCCTCCAACAGACAACTCTCCTGAAGAACAAAGCTGGCCACAAGGTTGCCTGTGAAGCATTGGTGACTGCACAGACTTGAATTTCCCTGGGAAATCTCCCAGCCAAATCAGGCCAAGAGACAGCTCTTGTCCATTTCTTTGTTGAACTGTAATGGTCCACTTCATCCCTGGTGCTCTACCTGTTCCCCTGTAACTCTGCAGCAAGGAGAGTCACCAAATGGCTTTTGCGTCCCATTTGGTTTCCTGCAGTGGACAGTTCACAACAGGACAAGGACACAGAGGCTTTAGAGGGTTGACTCATTCCTTCCCTAAGGAATGCACTTGTACAAGTCAGTCTTGAGAATCAGTTCTTCATATCAAGCACAATCCTACCTGTGGCTACGAGAAGAGGACCTGACACATGGCCATCACATAGCGACAGCTCCCGAGAGTGGAGTGTTTTCATTCACTTCCTTTAACACTGAGAATTTTTAAAGTAGTAAATAAGTAATACACTAAATGCTAATTAAATACTACAGTCTGAAAACCTACAGGGAAGTGCTGAGAAAAAATGGTGCAAGCCCAGGAGTAGATCATTCTCAGGGGAAATGCAGGAGTACATCGCAGAAGTGTCAGCCTGGACACATTTTGAGTAGCAGGGCTGCATCCGTGGCTATGAAATCCCTACTTCTAAAATTTCCCTTTAAGGGGCTGCTTCAGAAAATGGCTCTTTTTTCCAAATTTCCCTCTCTACCAGAGACAGCTGCATCCTGGGCTTCAGCAAGACCAGTGCAGCGCCAGATGGGATCAGCACAGTGCCGGATGAGACCTGTGCAGCACCAGATGGGCTCCTGGGCAGCAGAAGGCACTTTGCATCAATGAACCCCACACTTGTCATGGGATTCAGAAGCCAGCAGACATCATGCTTAGGCACTCATACTGGTACCAGGAGGAGGTCCAATTGAACAGTCTCAGAGGCTTTCTACAGCTTGGTCTGTACAGATGAGACCCCCCAGGTTTTCTCCTCTCTGGAAGCGGTGGAGGCATTGAATGCCGGAAGACATGGCCAGAGCTGTACAGGACTCCAGCATCTCCCAGCTGGTGCTGCTGACACCCTCCCTCAGCAGGAGTGTACTGTACGCACAGATGTGCTTCCACCCCCTGCCAAGCCCTCCCTTTGTTTACTCTGCAAGCATTTCACCAAAGTCCTTCCTGCTGCTCCCCACTAAGATGATGGCTCTGTCTTCACTGTTTAACTGTTTGGACACATGCTTTCCTGCACTCCTGCTGAGTTGCAACTTGTCCCCTAGCTCTGGCCTACCAGCGCAGTTAAAGGGTTCTCCCGCTTTGGCTGGGATGAGTGTTGAGGCCGGTGGATCCCCAGCACATGCAGGCAATTGTCCAACAGATGAACGTTTTTATTTACGAAGAGTATCCCAAATGTCTATCAGTTTCTGGCAGCTCAGAGCGACACACGAATGTTCCCCAGTCTCTGTGGAGAAAGTATCAACCTAGAGTCTTCCAAAGGACATTGAGGTCTGTTCCCCTCTTCGCTACCAAAATGGAAATATGTTTCCTGGTGATGACCCTGCAGTGATGATGCTGTAGGCTCAGAGACCCATGAACTGTGGTGTCAGCTCTGTTTTCATCCTGCTGCTAGCACTTCTGCAGGTGTAAATCCCGCTATGAGATGATAAGGAGCAGCATGGACATGAAGTGTGGGAGCCACGAAATGGATCCAAAGAGACTAATGAAATAGGAAAATCTAGAAACTGTTATTTTAGGATTAATTTCCATCAGGCCAGGTCTGACGGCCCCACAAGGTCTCTCTTTATTTGTGCTCCAGATCCCACAGGAATCTCTGACTGGCAAGTTCCAAGCAAAATTTAAAGAAAAGACTTGCCATGCCCAGTACTTGGCTGACTAACCAGGGATGTGTAACTGACCAGATTTTACCACGCATGGGAATAGAGGGCCAAAATGCTTTCTGCGTGTGTCCCCATATGGGACTTCCATCAGTCCCAGAGACCAAGCCTCCCATTACAGCAGAGCTCTCCACTCTAGCAACTGGAAGGGATGAGAAGTGGATGACAAAATCTGCCTGAGCCCTTCGTTCTCACTGTGCGTGGAGATGGTGGGAGGCAGCTTAGACATCACGAAACTCACTCAGACCAAAGGTCAGTCCGAGCCCTAAGCACCACTTAAGTGCTATTTATGTCCCTGTAGTAGACATAAGAGGAATAGAAGTGTGTACAGAATTCTTGCAAGAGTGATGGTCATCCATGGTGAATAGCTTCTCTTTATCTTCAGGGAAAGCTGCAAGTTGCACCAGCACTGCTCTCAGCTTGCTCACTATGTACAGTTCCTGCTGCTTTCCTCATTTCTGTGGGCCAGGACAGCATTAAAGGAAAGAGCACATGGTAGGCACAAAACTTAGTTTGCACTCAAGGAGCAACCCACGGGGACAAGCAGCTCTCCCATTCTGCTGGCTCCCAGTAGACTCCAGAAGATGCCGCTTGTCACATTGCCTGGGCATACAGGATCACGCAGTGAGAGCGCGCACTACTGTGCATTCCCCAAAGGAGCTGCGTTAGCACCGCTGAGACAGCCTGAATTGCCATTTTGCAGCTGCTAACAGCAGAGACCTCAACTAGCATGTAGGCTATTTTTTTGCCTTGATGTCTCCCTTTTGAAGGAGATACAGAATGTACTTTGAAAAGCACAGAGTCAAAATGGAACTCTGTTTACATGAACACCCAAAGTCATCTTTGAAGGTATTTTTTCTTAGTATAAAGTACAGAAACATAGGGAAGAAGCAGACTCACTGGGATACGGGGTTAAAATGAAACATACGCCTCCTGTTTTGCTGGTTTATTCTAGCTTCATTCTGACAACAGAGTGTCACAAACCCAGTGAAACACAGTGGCAATTCTGACTCAAAAGATAAGGCTTTTGAAGAATTTCACAGTACTGATAAGAGCTGAGATGGAAAGTAAAAGCTCTCTGAGTGCAGCTGTATTAGACTGTAAGTGAATAGATGGGTGCTCACAGGAACAACCCGAAATGCTGGACTGGGCAGGAGACCTACAGGTGAAATTGACAAGCAGAGACTGTATGAAGGATTAGCCTCATTTATGGTGGGTCCTTCCAGCAGAAAAAGATGAACAAAGTTGCCCAAGTTCAAGAGCAGTAGGTGGCCTCCTGAGCAAAAGGAGACTGATAAAGTTGTTAGTAGTTGTCGTACATAAGTCTGGTTAGCAGAAGCTAAGTGAAGTAAAAAGAAGCATTTTGTGTCCCTTGGAGATTTCCCCTGCAAGTACCAAGCAGATGCTATTCTCTTTAAGATTTAAACAAACAAACAAACAAACAAAACAAAACCCACCCTCATCATACAATGCAAGTTGGGAGGGAGCTCAGGAGGTCTCTAATCCAACCTCCTGCTCAGAGCAGGGCCAACACTAATGCAGAGCAGGTTGCTCAGGGTTTTGTCCAGATAGGTCTTGGAAACCTCCATGGAAGGAGCTTCTGCAGAGCCTCTGGGCAGCCTTATCCACTCTTAATTGTCCTCACAGTGAGAAACTGTTTCCTTATACTCAGCCTAAACCTCCCCCATTCCGATTTATGACCACTCATCTTCCTGCCATGCACTTATGCAAAGGGCCTGGCTCCACCTTCTCAGTAGGTTCCTCACCAGAGCAGGCAGGCTGCTGCAAGGTCCCACTGGAGCTGCCTGTCCTCCAACTGAGCCAGTTCAGCTCCCCCAGCCTCTCCTCACAGGAGAAGTGCTCCAGCCCCCAACTATCTTGGTGACCATCCCCTCCATGCACTCAGATTTATCAACCTCTTTCAGGCGCCAGGCAGTCCAAAACTGGACACTGTATTTCACAGGTTTACGATTGTCAATAAAAGGGGGATAATCACATCCCTCTGTTTATCTGCCACAGCCCTCCTGTTGCTAGCTGCCAGCCACCTTTGCTACTGGGACACAGCACTGCTCCATGAGCCCTGGTGGGTCAGTCCACTCATCCTAGGGGCAGGAGATGGTATTTGGCCTTGCTGAACATCATGAGGTTTCCAGTGACCTCCTCCCACATGTCTAAGTCTTTCTGAATGGCCTCCCCACACTTATTCAAATTACTGATTTTTTTTCTGTTTCAAGCACATAGACCATTTTGAGGATGCATCTACAGATGTTCCTTCATTACTTCTTTGTCACAACATTAGATGAACAATACAGGGAACCATTTTTTAAAGACCAGGGTGACTCATTAGGAGTGCCAAGGTTCAGAAGAGGTAAGTAGTTCAGAGACATGTAATTCTTGCCCCAAAGGAGCACAGCCTCTGCAGTAAGGTTCATCCATCTTTTCTTTCTGCTTCCTTTCTGAACAGAAGAAATCATCCTCAGAAAAAGTTTCATACTGGCATTTTATGGCCAAAATTCCTGGCCTCCTCTAAGAAAAATGCTTGCTGAACAATATCTGGAAAAGTTTGCCCATCTTTGAAGCAAAGGCACTGGCAACTTTGCGAGCTATTGTGCACGGTGATGCTTTGCACAGTTCTGTGTAAAAAGAACTTCTCAGCACATCTCAAGATCCCAGGAGATTTGCTGGATTTAGTAAGAAAATGTAAGTGTATTCCTTCCCCCCATGTTGTCATGCAGAGTGAGAACAAAGAGGGTGATGTATTATGTTCTGGCTCTTGTATCACCGACAGATTTGGTAGGCGAGAAGTGGCTACACAATCTCCTATATTTATCATCTGCAGCAAGAGAAGGTATCAGCTTGACTCTCACACTCCAGCAGAAGTTTGTGGTGCCGGCACTTCAGAAAAAATCCACAAAAGCATTTCTTTTTCTACTTGTAAGCTGAGCATGATGCCCGAGTCACCACACCACCTAGTTAATTTGAAGGCAGGCTACTTCGAGAAGCAGCTTTCCAAGCAGAAAGGCCATTTAAATGAGGCAGGATGCAGCCAGCCTGCACACAGCCACTGCACACTTTAAATACACTGTCCTGACAGGTGGCACCAGATGGCACTCTTACACAAAAGCTGCTTCTTCACAGGGTCTGCTTGCAGGCATAAGTTGTATTTAAGCTATAAAGAAGTACCACCTATATTGGTTAGGGGTTCCCTGACTTCTCACTGCAACCCTAGGCAAAAGGGCTGGTGCCAATACATACTATTTACACTTTGGTAAGGGAATAATCTGTCCTGGCATAAAGCACTTGGTACCAGCACAGCTTCATCCACACTGGACGGATATGGAATTAGGGAAAGCACAAGAGTCCTAACAACAGGTCTCTCAGATATGAGCAGGCAAGGCCTCACAGTGCGAGTGAGCACTCTGTCTCGGGGTGACGTGCTGTCAGAAGGTCTGCCTCAGCACAGCGGGACTCTGCTGCCTCCCGTAGAGCCCAACTGGAGTCAGTCCTTGAGGCACAGTAGTATCTTGGAAATGAGGAGCTGGTGAGATTTGTGAGAGATGGGGCTGCCTGCATAATCTCTTTCCCAGACCCGGTGTGCCTAACAAGTGTGGTGTGCTTAACATATATATGCAAATTCTACATCTCTACTTTCTTCTCCACAAGGGAGGCAGCATAAAAGGCTTTGTATATCTTCTGCATAGGAAAGCAGAAGTGGATTCATCAGGTGTTTAATAGCTACAGCCCTCCTCTCACTGTCCCCTGCTTCCATGCCACAGTGCTGGCACCTCCCCTGCTCCCATTCCAAGGGAAGCCCTCAGAGACCCTCACAGTGCTGCACTGGGAACACGGGAGATGGCAGCATTGTGACAGGGGGGTAACAAACTGTGGCTAAAAACCCTTCATCCAAGCAAGCACACTGTCCCACAGCTGCAGCTGCTCAGAGGCTGGTGCAGCCCCGAGTGCAGGCAGCGCCCTGCTGCCCAGCATCGGATGATGCCCTGATCCTCACCCCAAGTCACCTCTGGGCTGGGGCTCTTCTCCTTTTGCCTCAGGGCTGGGTCCTCCCTGGCAGAGGGGCTGCAGGATTCGCACCACAGCCTCCCACAGAAAGCTCGGGCAGGACAGCCCAGAACAGCCTGTGCACTCCTCAGGGAGAGCGGCTGGACTGGGGACTCGCATGAGTCCTCCGAGAGGCTGGACAGTTTCCCCAGAGGTGAACAATGCCCCTTTGGTTTCTTGGGAATGGCACACCTTTTCCTCCAAAGTCACTCTTCCTCCTCACCCTTCTCTCCAAAGTAAACCAGCCCAGCCTTAACGCCAAGTGGGAGATGCTTCATCTCCCAAGTGCCATTCCGAGGAAAAGTTACACACAAACGAGAGCGGACACACCGAGCCCAAAGGTCTCTCGGTTGCACCCGGCTGTGCT
>NW_010144171.1:0-68806 GCF_000699245.1 Pterocles gutturalis
GTCATTCTATGATTCTATGATTCTATGCCTTTGAAATGTTATCTAGAATGTAACTGGCTAGCTGTTTAAGGAAAAAGTCTTAAGCATATAAGTAAAGTTGAGAGAACTAAGGAAGCAGCTGAAAAAGAGTAACAGGTGCATATTATTTTTCTGGTCTCCAGGAAAAAAAAAAAAAAGTCTTATGGGTTTGTTTTCTTATTCATAGCTAGTTCCCAAAAAAATAAAGATTTATTGATTTATGAATTATAAATATAGAACGAATAAGTTATGAACATTCTTACATATCTAAATCCCAATCCAATGCACTTCACTTAGTTAATTCTAGTCTGAATGAGACCATATCTCTGTGGGGAAGTATGGATGCTTTGCTTTAAAATTTACAGCTGTTTAAGAGTTCTCCAAAGACTTAGTTAGCTGATGCATAATTTATTTATACTTTTTAAATAATCTTATCTCTTTAAATTGTATCTAGTTTCACTCTCAAAGTATTCAATCATATTGTAACCTAGTGTTTAAATAACCTTCTTATCAGCTTCCTGAACTCAGGTACATGTTTCCAGACTACAGTCTAGTTAGTCTGTTCTTTTTGCTACATCAACCAGAATTACTTGCTTGATATTTCCCATGAAATTCCAATTAATTTTCTATTTTACTGTATGTAAGAATAATGTTTAATATAATTAGCTGCCAACAATCTTTTCCTGATTTATCATTAAATTACCTTTTAATTGTCTAATATGAGTACAACACTATCTACCTTTTATATAAAGTCCATCACTTTTACAGATAAATTTAGCTTTTCCATTACCGCATTATTCCAGGCAACTCTATGTTACCACTCTAATTATAAGCACAGCATTTTGTTCCCAAACTCAGAATTATATTTGTTATTAAAATATATATGTATCCTTCGATTGGATTCAGTGATTCAGTTCAAAACTGAGATGTTTATATGTAGAAATCTGTATATGAGAAGTGTCTTAAGTTCTTTTTATAGTTAACACATCTTGTCAGTAGAATTGCCCCAGTGATTCCACTGACAAACTGCAAGTCAATTGACTAAACGTTGGTATCTAGTGATGTTTCAAAATTTTGAAATTTTTGAAAGATTTGATAAATCTGACAAAGGGTCAGTCAGATACCTGCACTCTTCAGGGTTAGCTACTGGAGACCAAGTGTAGTATTAGGATATTTTGAAGAAATTTACACATCCTTAACATTCACTACAATATGAACTGAGCTAGTCTTCAGTCTCTACTTACTGTATTGAATAAGTATTCAATTCTCTTGTCCACAAATAGACTGTAGCATTCAAAATGCTTTGTGGCATCCTGCCTGGCCACCAGCTGCCACTCCAGAAAGGCACAGGTCTCATTTAAGTTCTGCTAGTCCTGTATTTAAACTGAATAAATTAGGGCAACTCAGATGGCCCTGGTTGTTTTGTTTTAAACAGATGAATTGAGCTGTGGATTTTAAAGGTCTACCACAGAAGTTTAGACATCTGTCTCACATAGGAACACAGCATCAGGATCCAGTTCAAGCTCTGATGTGAGCTCTCGGCTTAGCCATGTCAGTCTGATCTATCGACTTGTTTTCCTGGGTGTCAGGATAGACAGAGCTAGATAATTCAGAGCTGCCTCCCATGAGATCTCACATACCAGTTCCCTGAATAAAACAAAATCTTATGAAGTTAAGGGTGCTAAACCCCGCTACTTGCTTTCTTCAATCCCTTCAGGATGCAGAACTCCATTTCATGTCACATCCAGACACCTTCATTAATACATCTTAATTTGGGGCTGATAAGCACACATAGTGTCCTAAACTGTCTCTGAGTCTTTTTTCTTTTCTCCTTCTTTCTGAAGTCCTAGTCTTTGTTTATTGTAATTGCTATCCCCCTTCTAAACTGGTTATTTTTTATATATTAGGTGTCCGTCTGCTTAAATGTAACATTCTTAAACAATTATGAAATATAGGATAATCTTACCATTTAGAACTACCATTGAAGATAAGCTATTGTATGTGACCTCAGATATTCAAAATAAACACAAAAGAATAGGAGACTAACTTAAAAAAAACCCCACACATTTAATCTAAATATTTAGTCCACAAATCCTAATTTTTTTCCAACAGTCCCCAGCCATGCTGTTCAGTTCAAAAAGCATAGTATATATAAATAAAATGAGGTTATTTAAAGAACAGAGTTTAGAGTTTGTTTCCATTTCATATATTGTGATACTTCACAGTACACATTGTAAAAGATAAACAAAAAAACTTCATTTCCATGCCTTTTGAGTGTGGCAGCATTTAAATGGCTAGTATTGATATTTTTATACAAAGTCCCTCTTTTGGCAGAAGCATATCCAACAAGGGTAAAAAGATCAGGTTAAATAAGAATAAACTGTTTATTCCCTTCCCATTCAATTGGCTCTAAGCTTCTTTATGTTTCTCTGTATCCTTTGGTATATGTTGTAGTTAGAAACTCTCCCTCTTAAGAATGTGTAGTGTTAAGATTTTGTAAGCTAGATATAATTAATGACACTACAAGAAATATCTTCAAATGTAAACATTTATGCAAGGATTTTTTGAAATCTTATGAAAATGAGAAGTGTCATTCGCTATGTCACCAGAGAAACCTTATGATCAGCAGCATTTTTTTGTCTTCTGAAGAGGAATAAATCATTGCAAGATGATTGTGACGTAGTTGGTAATATCTGTTTTGCAGCTGCAGCACAGCTTTGGGCAGAAATGTCAGGAGATTTATATGCATATGCAGGTACATAGTTGCATCCTAACATATTTATAGATATACATGAATATATATCTACATACATCTCTATATGTACATATATAGACATGTAGAGATTTATGGCGGGTTTTCTGTTGGGGGTTTTTTTGTTTGTTTCTTGTTTTTTGGTTGGTTGTTTGGATTCTTCAAATAGAGTGAAACTGTGTACATAGTGATCCAAAGTTGCCTTTAGTGACTTTAATCAGTTTGTGAGTCTTAATGGAAAAAAGTATCTTAAGAATTTTTAACTGAAATGCAAGTGACATGGTTATGCTAAGACAGTTGTAAAATTTTGCCACTGTTAAAAGGAAGTTTGATGATTAAGGTTTGTCTTCACTTTCCACTGGCATAGTTTACTTAGTGGTTACCAATTAGAATAGGGAACAAGAAGAGGGAGACAACACTGCAGTGTTAATGATGCTATAATCTGGAAATACGAGATAGAGAGTTTATGCTATTTTTATTTAGTTTGCAAGTGCATCTGGTCAAGTGCCAAATATATGGTTATCAGATACCTAATGGTCACCAGAGACTTGACAGCCTAAATTACTTAGGTCTAATGAAGATAAATAGCATTTTAGACATGGACACATATTACATACTGAAGAGAAATTGACACTGATGTTGTTGCCAGGCAACTCACATCCCCATGTAAAGCATGCATTTACTATGATTTTACTATACAGGTATCGAGAAGAAGATGGGGTTAGTGGTGCAGGGGCAGACACTAGTATTCTCTTTATCTGAATTACTACTGCATAATAATGTATCAGAAAAAAATCTGTATTCACTAATACATTTTTTTACATTCTTCAACATAAGATCCTTATTCTTTTTTTATGGATCTTACATATAAAAAAAGGTAAGAAAGCACAGTCACTTCCTTCTGGTGAGTTTTAAAAAGTTAAATTGTACATTTTCATTAAATAATGATGCTTTCTTCAGGGATTAATATTGGTAGCAGGGCAATTTTCTTGATACAGTGCCAATCATTGTCTGTAAGTGGATGAAGCTATATTTTGTCTCTTTTGGTTCAAACAGTAAGAATAAAAGATTCACCTGTATCACCATTTATTCTGTATGTAGCCAATTTATGACAGGCATTTATTTGCTGTTTTCACTCTCTTTCTCTTATTATAGAATAGGTCTATGATTGTTCTTTTTACATAAGGTTATCCTGTTATACAAGAACACATAAGCATCATAATTAAGATTGATTTCTAACAATGCAAAATTGAATTAGCATTAAGAGAAGTGTATAGAACTTAATGATATTCTAGCAAAGCTCAGAAACCCACCCTGTAACAATAATTTCTCTAAAAACCAGCTCTCTTATGTTTTCTCAGTTATACTACAACATTCCTGACTAATACACACTCCAAGAAGCATGAAGCATGAAGTTTGGTGCACACAGCCCATCTGGGGAAAGGTTCTATGGAGCACACCACCATCATATTCTCAGTCACTAGCAATAATGAATGTTGGAGACGCCACTGTGGGTCACGTGGTTACTCCACTCCAGCAACATGAAGAGAGTACTTCCTTACAGGCCTTCATCTTGGCTGTGGAGAAAATGTCTGAGAAACTGCCTAAGATGCCATCATGGGAGTTTCAGCTATTCAAGGATAGCTTCTGCCCTCTACCTGTATGGACCAGTTTCTGAGTGATTAGGTGTCACCAGTGACGCATGCTGAAGAGACCTCACTGTATAACGAACTGCAAGATAATGAGAAGTGACATTCCCTGTTCACTGATGCATCCTGTCGCATTGTAGGAAAACACTGAAGGTGGAAAGCTACTGTGAGGAGTCCTACATGATGAGTCACAGAAGCTGCTGAAGGAGGAGGTGAATCAAGTCAGTTTGCAGAGGTGAAAGCATTTCAACTGGCTTTAGATATTGCTGAACAAGAGAAGTGGCCAGTACTCTGTCTCTGGATGGTCCTCTGGATGGTGGCAAATGCTTTGTGGGGGTGGTTAAACCAATGGAAGCAGAACAACTGGCAGCACAGAGTTAAAATCATTTGGGCTGCCCCATTGTGGCAAGACATTGCTGCCCAGGTAGAAAAGCCAGTTGTAAAGGGACGTCATGTAGATGCTCATGTACCCAAGAGTTGGGCCACTGAAGAGCATCAAAGCAACCAGCAGGTGGATGGCGCTGCTAAGATTAAGGCATCTCAGGTGGTTCTAGACTGGCAATACAAGGGTGAAAATTTTTTAGCTTGCTGGGCCGATGATGCTCCTCAGGCCATCAAGGAAAAGACGCAATATACAGATGGGCTCATGATCAAGAGGCAGACTTAACCATGTGTCCTGGGTCCAGCTGGGATAGGGTGAATTCTGCGCAGAAGCTGGGAGTTGGGCATAGCCGGATATTCGATACAATGCTGACGTCATGCCCGGGATATAAGGGGAAGCTAGTCGGGAGAGGGGTCTCTTTTGTGAAGCTCGTGGTGGTGAGATTTTCATTGTATCAGTGTTTCCATTGTACTCTATATCTTGTCTTATTGTTATATTCTTCTTTCTTTTGCTTTCCTCGTGTGGTATTATTAAAAATCTGTCGTTATCTCAACTCAGGAGGTTCCACTTTTTCTTATTTGCCCCCATCTTACCGGGAGAGGAGTGGGGGGGGGAGGCGGTGTTGCGACCACGTGGTGGTGGTGGTCCTGACACCAAGACACCATGGATACTATTGCACAGGTTATCCATGAACGTGAAAGTTTGTTGCAATTAAGCAAGTCAAGCAGTTAAAACCTCTTTGGTGTGGAGGACAATGGTTAAAATATAAATATGGGGAGGCTTGGCAGATTGGTTATATCGCACGCCCAGAAACCCCACATGGTAAGTTGTATTTTCAACATTGTTAAAACCAAAACTGAGATCAAGTATTCAAAGAATTTATTTTTTTTTTATTCATTGTTGCATTCACTGTTTGACACCGTTTGGGCTATTGAACAACTAATAAGATTATCACCACTTTAAAAAGAAAACACTACACAAAGGTTTGTTCAGTGCTGCATCCTATATTGGACAAGAGAATATGTAGAACCTAAGTCCCCAGAGCTATACATTCTGATATGGCTCTCTAAACAAGCTGAGGATTTTTTTTTTTTTCCATTTCTAATACGAAAGATGGAAAGTTCACTAAGTTTTTCTATGACTTTTTTTTTTTTTTCTTTTTACATCTGGTTTGAAGCTGTATTTAGTAATATAACCATAACTTCCTTTGCTACATTTTACTCTAATGTGAAACTGGACAACGCCCCTAATAGCATCCTTTAACTTTCAATCAGCCCTGTAGTAGCCAGGCAGTTGGGCTAGATGATCATTGTAGGTGCCTTCCAACTGGAACTATTCTATTCTGTTCTGTTCTGTTCTGTTCTGTTTAAATAAGATGCATAATGCATTGAAACTCCATTGGAAGTTGTTTATCCACTAAAGCCTTATATTCAGCATCGTATCTAAAGGAGAAGATTGGGAAAACATGGCACACAATACTAACTCTCCAAAGTAGGACTTGTACGTATTTCCTTCCATCCCCCACTACTATTAAACAGAATTCTTACTGCCTTACTTAGGAGTTACCCAGGGCTCAAAAATGGAAACAATCTCTTTTTTACTTGACTAATTCTATCTGCATTTCTATAAAAGCATAAGCTTTGGAGACTAAGTTCAAATGCATATGTCAGGTATACATTACCAAAAAAAAAAAAAAAAAAAAAAAAGAAAGATTCAGGTGAACAGTCTTTTGCTTATTAAGTGTATTTCTGAGAACTAAGACAAAAGAGGTGGTTTTTTTTCCCCCCATGCCAGTGAACGCAGGAAATTAACACCACTTTGCTTTGGTGGGACAGGGTCTTTCAAGTCATACGAGTCCTCCTGTTTGACTCAGTTATATGGATTTCAAAGAAGTGCATCTTAGAAGTGTTCTCTGTTGCTTTTTGTTAAGGACAATGTAACAGTTTTCATATCTGAGAATACATCTCAATGTAGCAAAAGATGCAAGGTGGGGAAGACTGAATAGCAAAGAAGAGGTTCATACAGCTGTAGCCAGTGAAGAACATTTTCAATTGGAAACAAAATTTCTGTCTCCCTGGACTTAGCATGAATTTTGTATGAAGTGTTCACTGAATAAAATACAAAACTTTCTACAAGGAATGCATTTTTCTCAGATGCACTCAGTGATATTCATTTGTTCAAGGTTTCCCTAGCCTTTTGATTTTATCCTTATAAAAGTATGGTGGTGAAATTTATGTTGGGAATTTCACATAGTAGGATGCAGTCTTCATCATATGTTAATCTTTTCTTTCTAATATACTTTGATCATCAATGAGATAGTAAGTGTTAAAATTCACATTATTATTACTGGAAACTAACTGCGTACCACTGAGATGAAAATACAGGATTTTTGAATTGGCTTATTACAAATCTTTTTAGAATCAGTCAAAACATTCAGTAATAGTTATAGTTTGTTCAAGCTCAGAAAGGCTTTTATTTCTGTTTTGCAATCTTGTAGGCTAGAGGTTTCATTTTGTATTTAATGAGATATGAAGTATTCAAATACAGAATGGCAATCCAAAAGAAGAAATAAGCTAGGTCAGCATTGAGCCCTTCTTAAAAAAAATGTATGTAAAAGCATAGTGAAGGAAACTCCAACTTTTTGATGTAATCAGTATGTTTACCATAATTTTTATATATTACATTATTTCTCTACAGTTCTTTTCTCTATGTTTTTGTGTCACTTTAGAGCTCTGGGAAACTGAATTTCAGAGGAAGTGAGTCAAAGACTACAGTTCTATATTGTTTCATTTTGCCACACATTTAAGAAATTCCATGCTATAAACACATCTATAAAGTGTTTTTAAGCTACATGAAAGTAAAGCATCTGTGTGAAAGGGGAGAATTTGTAGAATAAAACTGAGTTAGGATAAAATAATCCTTAGTAATTCTCTTGTCTGTTTACAACAAGCCAAACAGATCTTTTAGAGAGACTGGAGGAGACAAAACCTAGACAGACGCTTGACTAGCTGAAATGAGAACTCAACTCATCTTCCAAACAAAAATCATGGTGAAGAGTCTTGGAGATGAGAATGTCCATGAGAACTGTAGGCATTTGAGATAACACAGAGGGAAAGAAGTTGTCTTGAATAGCAAAAGTCCTCCATAGGATGAACATTCATAAATTCTGCTCTGAGATCCACAAACACAGCATTCACTAATTCAAGGATCTGTAGGATTACCCAAAATTAATATAATTCTGCCTTATGGGATAGTTACAGTAACACTGGAGTTGTCTTGAGGGATGTACTGTTTATTGATACTTACATATAAGCTAAAAGCAGACAAAATAAAAAATAAATAAATTACTGATTCTTATCAGGATTCCAGCTGAACAATGTGTGTATTTTATAAAAGTTCAAAGATCCAGTTTAAAACTGTTTTTCTACAGAACATGCTTTCTTTTGTCAGTTAACTTTTCAGTAAAGGAATTGGGAAGAGGTACTAGAACTTAAGTGATTAGAGAATCATCTAAATAAAATGTTCATGCCTATTTAAATATTCCAGTACACTTCTGATGTTAGAGACAAGGTTTAGCATGTATTAATGAGCAATATTCATATAGACTTATGCTTTCAATAATAACATGAACTATAGCACATCATGTCACTGGTATTTGAGCATTGAACAGTGGCACGGAACAAAATTGGAGAAAATTTGACAGTTCTATATTTTTAAATTTAGAATTAATTTTTATGGTTTTAGACTGGTTTCAGTTTTAACTTCAGACAAAAAGTTTATTCTTTATGTAATAAGAAATAACAACAGGAATTATACTAAAGTAATTTATTTTTAACTTCTATATTACTGAAACACACAGGTGACAGATATGTTCAGCAATACAACAGCACTGTGGGGAAAAGATACTATGAAATAACTGCCTCATTTCAGTTGTTAGGTACAGTAATATCCCTCTGGAGGCTGCAAACTGTAGTGTAACAAGAGATTTGACACATATAAATTCATGACAAAGCCGACAGATAGATAACAAAGCAACTTTCAGAAAATATTTCGCATATGAAATCTTTTCTCAAAGACTGTGCTTAAGTTATTGTATTGGTACTGGTAGTGGAGCAATGTAATTAACATATCTGTATATTTACTTTTTCATGTGTTTTTAGTCCTTTTTCTACCTAAAGTATAATTTGCTAAATGTTATATTATTATAGTACCTATAAATATTCCAAAATACAAAAGTCTATCATCACTGTCTTAATTTAATGACCATCGCACTATTTATTTATTTATTTATATCAAAATAGGAAAGGAATAAATATGTGTTCAAATTATTTATTGACTGATACTACAAATTCTTTCCTAATAGTAGACCTTGTGCAATATTATTTTGAATTATATGTTTTGTTGATTTTCTGATTCTTTATAGTTGGTTTGCCTGTATTCTTAGTATTCTGTTTACTGTAAAACAATTTCCTTTTCATAGATGTAGTATTGAAGGAAACTAAAGAGAATTAGAGTGATAATATGAATAGTTCGAAGCATAACATAAACTGAGACCAGGCTGATGAAAGATGTGGATCACATCCAGAGATAATATGACAGGTGGCTGGATGGGATTCATTACAGAATTAAAAAAAACTAATATTAGGTGTATATGTGTGAACTTGGTGTCTAATTTTCTGCTATAGTCAATGAAGAGCCACAAAATCCACTCAGCAGAAACAGGATAATGCTTTGCCTGTCTAGATATCATCCATGGAATGTTGTTTCCTAAACAGAAATTTCAAGTGCCACTTGCAGCACTGAGTGGTTTCTCACTCATGTAGGGCTGGTGAATATGATGTGGGGCGTATGGGAGAACCCATGGCTTGCTGGAATGGCAGACAGAGACTGTGCGACATGTTTTAGGTTGACTAAAACTATGTTTAGATAACTGAACTATGCCTTAGGCTTCAGAGATCTCTGGGATCCACTGGTGATATTAACTATCAGGGAAGCTTATACGTTGATATGTGGTTGTACATACCTAAAGTGTCAGTCTTAACTGAATCCTATGTTGCAGTCGCATTCCACACATAAGTTCTAAATTATTTTCTTAAGGTATATGTGAAATGTCATCCACTTTAAACTAATAAAAATAGTATAACTCTACAATATCTAATCGGTATAAATATAAGTTTTCTTTGCACAAGAGGTTTGCCTTCCTAAATATTGGGAAAAATACCTCTTAATAATAGCAGGCTGTGAATAATCAACAGGAAAAGAGATCAAATGGTCTATTTGATTGCCAAACAAAGTCTTCTACAGAAATGAAATAAATTCATGTTTAGAATACTGTACGATAACAATTATAATGATTAATTCACTTATTGCAGAATCTTATGGATGAACAAAACCAGTACCCTCCTAGAGAGCAAATGAATTGTCTCCAAATCTGGACAGAAAAAAGATCCAGTAATGTTATATTATTTAGAACAAAAGTATAAAAACTAATTCCTTATTCATAACTTTATTCCAGCTATCTCTTATCTCAAACTATAAGAGGAATAGACTACCTGACTATCTTTTTTATACTGCTAGGAAGGCAGAATTTAATTAATATGAAAATATTTTCTGTCTTTATATTTCTTTTCAAGTCAATATTTTATTCCCTAGGACTTCCATTCCTTAAGAAACTTATTTTAATGTGCATTTCTAATTGCTAAAGCAAAATTAACGGTATTAAAAGAAAAAGCAACAAAGAAACATTCATGTTTTCATGTTGATGAAAGCTGACAGATCATAGACTATACAGACTAATCAGAATCCTGCATATATACATATAAATACATATGTCCCTGCTCATTGCAGGTGGGTTGGACTAGATGACCTTTAAAGGTCCTTTCCAACCCAAACTTTTCTATGATTCTATGATTCTATATATGTGTATATGTGTATACATGTAATTTCAGGTTTTTTTTTGTTGATCCTGATTATCTACAAGGACGTGTTTTAATTTTTGTATTAAGCTTTTTGAAATAAACAAAGGGATACTGTGCATTAGACTGTAGTCATACATTTTCTTCAAGTCTTTTCAGATATTTACTAAGAAACCAGTATATTAGTTACAAATTCAAAATTCAGTTAGCCTCATTTGTGGCTCAAACAATATCTAGATCATTAGAAAATGTGACAATCTTAGCTCTGGATTTCTTTTATGAGGTATATTTGAAAAATAAACTAAAACCATACCCACACACATGTGGAATGCAATTAAAACAAGAAATTGTAAATAAATTAAAAGCAAACATTTAAACTATGAATTAGTGTTTTTTCGGTTATTATTGTCAATGAAGAAAAAATGTGTGTTACAAAAAAAGGTCAACCAACAGTTGCCACAATGGGCAAGACAAAAATATTTTACAGTAACAAAAGTAACTTGCTAAACTTCTTGAAGTCCAATTTGATTGCCACTAGAATTATAGTAGTGTTGGTAATAATAGATTAAAGGTTAATTCCCAGGGAACAAGTATATTATTAAAAAAACCCCACCCCATTATCAGCTGTGTTCTCTTGTTTTTATTGGGAATTATTGTTCCTTTTCTCTGATTTGTTTCCATATAGTGGGTAATTTATCCAGAAACAAACTCCTGATACAATTCTTTGTCTTTATCAGAAAACACTAATTTTTAGTTTTATTAATCCATCTTGTACTTTGACACATGTTTCTATGTATCGTTTTCAGGTATATTAACAAGTAAATCACAGGTGGCCATAAAATGCCTGAGGATTAAAATGTGTTGTTTTAATTGTTAATGAGAGTTTATCTCACTATTATTCAGACTTCTGAATTTAATTATCTTAAAGGCAGTTTAACTTGGATGATATGACATACAGTATTCAAAATTTAAATACCTCATATCAGTATTCATAGTCCGCATGAAGTCCATACAAACATTTACACTACATCTATTTCTATATAAATTCTAATAAATTGAAACAGTATTCAAATGTAGTTACATTGTGCAGATTCATTTTAAAATATTTTTTTAAAAGACTTGTAGGAAAAAGAAATGTCATGCCTCATTTTTAATTTGTAGATGTGTCCAGAAAAACAATTATAATCTACTTTGCAGATTACATTTCTCATACTGTACATCTTTTTCCCTTTACTTCACTGAGTAATAGATATTTGCATTCTGGATTTTGACGTTGTATGGAAAGATTAACGGGTGTGTTGGCTTTCATAAGTTATATATAGTAAGCTTTGGCTAAAATAATTCACTGTAAAATGTTTACTGCAAGATCTCCATCCAGAACTCTGTTTACAGATTTTTGGAGGAGGGAAAGTTCTCTATAAACTAACTTAATGAAAAACTTAATCACCTATCCACCTACATTTCTAATTGTTTTCCAGACTGATCTTTTTTATTTCGTGGCAATCTCCAAAAAGATTCTTTCTGTGAATCACCAACAGCATAAAAGACAGACAGAATGCATAATTTTCACACTTTGTTTGGAAATTGATGGACCTGTGGCATAAAAAGCTGATTTAAAATGCCAGCTTTTTATCAGAGATTCTCAAGAAAGTAGTTGTGTCTTGCTGGTATCATGAAGAGGCTTAAACTACTATGCATGTAAATAGTTTCATTGTAATTTTTTATTAAAATATTTTTGGTACAGCTGTAAGATCTTAGCAGAAGTTTAGCCACAGAAACTTGTAACATTTCTTGCCTTTTTTTATGGGAAATTTAAGTATATTTTCTTGTTGAAAGCCGAAATGAAAAGTTTATTTTATGTCCTTTTCCCCCTTTTTGTACCCTCCACCCTCCACCCCCTCCCAGGGCCCCCCTGTGAAATTAAACCACATTCTGTATCTTCAAGTCTTCCAAGAATTATGTCTGGTAGGAGAAATCAAAGTGAAATAATCTTTTAGACTGTACTCTAAGAACGATCACAGTTTCTGATAAAGTAAGACATGTCTCCTAAAAATGCTCCAAAACAGTCCAAGTGGAGCTGCAAAAAATAACAAATATTTGGAATGCAGTTTCACAATTTCAGTTGTCTAATTATTCACAAAAAATTAATTTTAGAGACAGATACATGAACCAATTGTAACATAAAAGCAAATAAGCTATTCCATTAATTTTACCAAAAAGGGAATTGAGATCAAGAAGTAAGAACATACTTCTTAAATTACAACTAAATATGTGTAGTTGTCAATGGCATTATCAATACTGCATCATAAAATGTCTCCTAAATAATCCAGCTAGATTCAAAGAAGAGTATTCTTACACCTGGTGGTTCTCAGGCTGGAGAGAAAGCATTGCTCTGACTTTACATATCCTCAGTTCAGCTATTTGAGACTACCTTACTTTTACAAGTTTTTATTGCCTTGTTTGTTTGCTTTAATTGGAAGAGAAGGCTTAATCCCAGACTGTTTGGTAAACTTTTACTTGAAAAAATGCAGTCTTTCTTCTCTACAGTGTACTAGAAAATTAACTGGTTTGCTGTTTCCTAATGGGGGCTACATATCCTTGATATGATATGAACTGCCTAGGGGAAGGATTTGAAGATGTCACTTAGAGCACAAGACTCAGTCCTCAACAATCACTAGAGAACAAAAAACCTGGAGAACCTTTGGAAGGATTATTTGTAGGAAAATCTTCATTGTCGAGGAGGGTACTGGAACTTGATCATAGACTAAGATCTGCAGTAAGCTACATATTCTTTTAGTTTATTCAGTGTTTCCCTTGCCTGCATTAATATAATTTGTTTGCTCCTCATCCAGGGTTATGTGGCAGAGATCCTTCACTGATGCCTATTGTACAGATACACTTTACAGTTTATGTCTGGATATTTTAAAATAATGTATTTGCCATCTGCTGTTGAATGCCACCATGTCATTACCCGTATTTTCCTTTAAACTCCTGCCAGGATTAAGATTTCTTGCTTTGGTGAGGGTGTGGAAATCTATGTTGTCAGACAGATTGCCCGTGAACAGGCTTAGGCACACTGGAACATTTCCACCTGGTTGGTAATCACAGATCCTTGAGCACAGAAAACAGCAGTTTTTCTTTACCTCCACCATGGTCACTGACCATATGATGTCCTCCTAACGCAATTGTCTGGACTTGGAATGCTTTCTGCTGATGATACTCTAACCTTTTCCATTGCAGCCTCATTTGTTACCATCCTAGTTAAAGAATAATGAGAATTAATTTTGCCTGTCACTGAGAAATCCTATATACACCATCAACAAACTGACTGGTAATTAATACTCAAACTTGTCAGCCACAGGAGATATTGCAGCATCAAGAATAATCTGAAACATATAGTTTAACAATCAGATACAGTAATTACCATATTTCAGATGCTCACACAGAATTTATTCCAGCTTTATTAAACCTTAAACTTTTTGTGCTCCATGTTTTTAATGCTTGAATTTAAAGTACTGTTTGATAGCAGAGCGTTATGCAAATACTGTTGTTTTATATACATTATAGCCTTGCTTCTGTCTAAAGATGACATTGCCACATCTTTCAAAAGACAATTCATCATACTGACACTTAATAAAGACATTAAAATTCAAAGACTCTTCTATGGATCACCAGTGTAATGCATGCTTGACTGAACTGATGGTTTTGCAAGAACAGCAAAGACCTATTCTTTGTTGTGATGCTAACATGAAATAGAAAAAGTTCTGCCATTGGTAACTTATTGAACCAGTCTCTATAAAAAAAGGTCTTACATGTATTGTTAAAAATATCATCTAAATACTGTTTTAAAACTCAGCTTGTTTTATAAATCATATTTTTTCTGTTGTAGTCTGTCTGTTCATATATAGCATTTGACATTTCATTTCTTTGCACTACTTCTCTCTGATCTTTGATTTACTAATTTTTTAATCTGCATGTATTATGTCATATTCTATAAATACAGTATACCAAAAAAGATTAAAACAAAATAACACTGTTAATTGCAGTAGAAGAAGCCAAATTATTATGTGTCTTTAAATTCAATTTTTATGGATTTGCCTAGTGTGATGTTAGTTTAGATCAGATGTAAACCTATAGAAAATGTTTAAATCACATGATAATGGCAATATAAAACTTTCTTGTCATTAAGTAAAGTACAGCTTAAACCAAAACATTAAATTAAAACCAATAAAGAAATGAGTAATTTTAGCCATGTTTTATGTCCTCTTGAATGAGAACAATGTAGGGTATGGGAAATCTGCTTCAGTGGATTAGCCTTTCTCTGAGAATCCTAGAGGACAACTCTGAGTTTCTGTTCTTTCTCCTACAGAGGTCCTGCTTTACTTCCACAAAGTATTGCTCACTATGTGCAAGAAATACTAAGTGTTCCATATTGCTTTGTCACTAGTATGATAAAGTCAAGACAATGCAATTCAACAGATAACTTCAGTACCTCCTCAATTTTTCAGGATCCACCTTGTTCTTTTCAACTATTTCTACATATGACTATCAGTTCCTAGTTATGTCTTAAGCTTCTGCAATTAACCTTCCTCTGTGTACACCTGAGAGAATTCCCAGTGGCTATTACTTCTCAAACAGAAAGGAAAAGAAGCTAGTCTACAGGGGAAAGATTTTCTGAATAAAAGATTTAAGAGGATCTATACAGTCAAAACACATGACAAACTTTGTAAAGTAGGGTTAGTGAGCGTTATGCATGTGCACTAATTTTCACAGATAGATAAACACTGTAAATATCAGTTTCCATGGAATGAAGCTGGTTTTAATTATGTAAGATAGAACATTGTCAAATGTTTGCATAGAAGAAATGGAAAATAGTATGAAAGCAGAAGGTAATTTTGAGAAAGAGTAAATGAAACTCTTACAAATGTTTTAATAATGAAGACCCGCCACCACAGCAATAGCAACAGCAGGTACGCATAGGATAAAGACATCGCAGAGATGTGGGACTGAACCCAGAACAGATGGGTTCTAACAAAATTTGTTAGGCAACCTTCTTTTAACTTGCCACAGATGTTTCAAAAAATTACCATTTGCATTTCCATAGCTGTCTTCACAAAACAAGATGGTAGACAGAGTATAAAATTTACTGGATATGTGAAAACAGAGTCAATGGAATACCTTATCTGCACTTCTTACTGCAAGCTTAAGGTAATAGCAGTAATAGCAGTAGAGGTAAAAATTGTCGTACAGTTACTGAGGAGAGATGAAAAGGGTACGTATATCTCACCAATATACGTAAGTTCACTCTCACAAATAAGTTTTGGTCTTTTAAGAGTTGAAGGGAGGAGTGGAATAGTCAGACTTCAATAGTCAGACTAGCTATCCTCAGGATATACAACTCCCTGAGCTGGCAGGCAGGGAGAAGGACAAGTCAAGCCCTCCCACAATCCACAAGGAAGCAGTTAATGACCTGCTACAACACCTGGACACACACAAGTCCATGGGGCCAGATGTACTGTGACCATGAAACATCTTTACAGGGCCTATCAACAGAGGCAGACATTTTCATGTAAATATGACAAAGCAGAGTTTTATTTCAAGCAATAACTACAATTTCAATTGAAAGTGGATAAATAAAGTGGGTAAGTGTTACCGGTGTATCCTGGGAACACACACTATGTGTGTTGAGAGACCAATCAGTTTACCGTGACAAAGAAAATCCTCCAGCACTTGATTTAGTATGATAACCACCGCAATTTTGAAGATGCTTTCCTATACCATATTTTCGCCTCATCTTGGTCAGTATACCAGAAAAGCTAGGTAATGGCAAATTAAAAAAAAAAAAAAAATGAAGAAAACTGTGTGGATCTGACATATTTAAGATGTATGTATGGACACAACTAGAAAACTGTCTGAAAGTATTTGGAAATTGAATCTGTTGTCTGACAAGAACCAGCAAAAAGTCCTTTTTTTTTTAACCTTCTTAAATAAATTTAAATACTTTATATTTCCTGGTTGGTAATATATTTTTCATTTTCAGAAGAAGTTTTAAAGAGAGCATTTAAGACAGAATAGAAAAAATCAAATTAATATAAACTGGTATTTTTTACAATTGAGAACTGCTTCGCTTCTATTCTATTCTATTCTATTCTATTCCAAAACTTGTCATGCCATAAAAAGCCCTCCATGAAAACATTCCAGTCTTCTAATATTCAAAAATGGAAAGCTGACATAAAATCTTTATTTATTTAGTAGCCTTGTTAAAGGTTTTATAAACCTTATGATGAAACTCCCTCTCTAGACTTTGGAAGTTTTAATCATAAATTTCATCTTTTACACACAAAAGGCAAGAGTCTCTCAATACTTATTGCCAGACTGCATTTGAAAAGAATCAGAACACTTTCAGTCAAAACAGAGAAAAACAGCAATAAAAGAAAAAGGATCCATATACAAACTACAAATAAGGAAGTGTGACTCATCACCCCAGTATAACATTGATGATTGAAGTATAAAAGGCATAAAGACACAAAAAAGATGTAAAGGTGGAAGTAACTGTGGATCTCTTCTTGATCTCAGTGAAGCAGTAGCATTCTGCTTAATTTAAAGATGTGATACCAGAAAGACTTATTTGTCTAAAACTAATTAAACTTTCAGAGGTGATTCAGCTCATTGAGACAGTGCTGGAGATGACTGTTTGGAATCACTGAATGTGTGAGTGTCTGTTTCTGTCTGCTAACCAGAGGTACTTAGAACAAGCAGTTTAGACAATAAAATCAGCCATTAGATGCCAGTTTCCTCTCTGAGGTGCACAGGACAAGATGCAACAAGCACGAATTGCCAGAAGGAAAATTATGATTAAATACAAAGAAAAACCTTTTCACACTGTGAACAACTAAGTGTGAGACACCTTGTACAGGGATGCAGTGGAATCTTGTCCTTAAGATATTAAAAGCTCAGCCCAAAAAAGGCAAAGGAAATTCTGGCTCTAGCTCTGAATTTAAGCCTACTTCAAGAAAGAGGTTGGCCTAGATGATCTCTTGAATACAACAGCTAGATGTGTCTGCCAGCCATAGTCTCTTTATGGTTCTAGATCTAAAGTCCCAAGACAAATCCTATCTTAGCAAGATTTTTGTTCCACATTAAAAAACTATTTTCTGTTTCCAAAAACCTGATTTTAATCAAATGACAGCTAACTAAGGCAGTTGTCAGATAGACTGGCAAGATAATTAACCTGTTACAATGATTTAGGAATGCTGCTTATGGGAATAGCAAAAATTAGAAGCACAAAGGTGGGTTCAGAAGAACAAACAAGCACAATGAAAACACCACATTCTCAAAAGGGAAAAAATGCTTACTAAGATTTTTATGAACTTCAAAATACATTTTATGAGGTTCAGTAATTTTAAACCCGTGTGCATTTGACTTTGATCATATACTAGATTCTGCCTAAGGGTATTTACTTGCATCTACAACAAATCATAGCAATGTGCCAGTATATGTCAAGTGTGCTTTGACCTCACTTGCATTTGCTATGAGCCAAAGTGCTTTGTAGCAGCCTGCAGTTCTGGAATTTTTTTTCAAAGGTTCCAACAGTGTTGTCTGTGCTGGAGAAAGACAGACAGGCAGACAGATAGGTAGATAGACACACAGGTATAGGATGAAAATGGTATAATTTATTAAACATTTATTGTAAAAATTAGGACCCTAATGTCTACATTCATTGTTCAGTAATTTCTGACCTCAGAATCAAACACATTTGAAGAGATGAAAAGGGTGGTAAAAATTTAAAAATGTCTTTCAGTGAAGAAATCTGTGCATGGGTAAGTATTCATGGCAACGCCTAAAATTTAAAAAATCTAGTGTGATTTAAAGTTTTAAATGCAGTGCTGAAACAAAGACGTTAATTTCATCTAGTAAGTGAACTCTCCCTAACATGCCTAAAAGTATGATTATGTCCTTTTGTAACAGGTTATTGCATTTGCACATCTTATATAATCATATCACTCTTGAATTTAACAGCATTTATCCCTTACCAAGTTCTAAGCAGCTCCTAAGGATCACCTTTGGGTTTTTCAAAAAACTTTTCACAAAGTGTTTACAGGAGTGGGAAGCTAAAAAGCAATTTTCACTTTTTTTTTAGTGAACAATGAAACTAACTGAACTAGTTTCCAGAGATTTGTGTTGATTTCCCCACAGCAGCGCATCACCTTTGCCTATGAGACTTCTGCTTTGTGCTGTCTTCAGTTTGCTGTTTTGCTCCTTGCCTGCCTTATGAATATTTCTGGTTCCTTCTGCGTCCTTTTTCCCACCTGTCACCTGGGCAGGAGTGAACAGGAATCACCAGGGTCCCAGCCAATCCGAATCATCCTATAATGGGACAGTTCAGAAAGAGCAGATAACTCTTGAGCTCCTGACATAGCTTTTCTCTCAATATAATATATATTTTTCTTTCTACCCACCTGTGAATTTTGTAAAATTGGAACCATATACTGGTTTTGAGCTCTGTACTCCTGTGTGAAATTTGGTTTAAATTTGCCAGTAGGCCAGGAGTTATTAAGGAAAAGGGGATGACAGACGGAACAAGTGCTTGCATAAACCGTTCTTAATGAAACTAGTCTAAGAAGGAGAAGAAAAGATAAAAACCATAAATTTTATGGATGTTCAAAATAATGTCTTCAGCATTCAAGCTCCTAGATACCTTGTAAAATGTCTTTCTAAATCATCTTTGAATAAATAATACCACCCTTCAAACCATAAAAGTCTGTTCCAAGGGATTGAATTCAGCTTTATGAATTTCTTCTGTCTGAGAAAGTCAAGCACGTCTTGTCGGTAACTGCTCTGAGAATTGGGTCTTTTTAAATCAATCATTTTAAAGTAAGAAAGGAGAAGAACAGGAAAAGGCATATTACCTATAAAAATTTTTTAATATACATGGAATTGTTTTTGAAATGCAATTTGTTTTTGAGGGTTAAAATTCAGTGCCCTTGCCTGACAAGATTTAACTTCTCAAATTGAAGAAAATCCAAAATATGCAAAATTAGATAATGAGCTGAATTCAAACCTGATATTAAAGCTGAAGTACAACTAGATAAAAGCTGAATGTGGATGCAAAGTAAGCAATTTTCTAATATGAACATTCCCAGTAGAAGTTTCAAGTTGTCATAAATCGAAGTCATCATTGGTAGAGATCATGTTCTTCTCCAGAGTCAGGCAATTTTCCATCTACATACACTCCTAGCACTGTCTTCTTTCTCCACTGTTAGTAAGGGAAGCTAATATTTGAATTGAAGGGCTTCCATAAATTCATGAAGTTGTGTCTACTAACCAAGGATAGATTGTCCTAAACTCTGAAGCTGAGGACATAGAGAGGACCTTCACGTGATAAAGTTATGCAACATCTGTTCCCATTCCAAAATGCGAATCAGCTGACATTGAATTTTGGAACTGAGATATTTGTCTGAAAGGAGGGGATTCCACACATCTTCACCCAATACAGAATACGTCTTCAGCTACTACAGCTCTCTAGTTTAAGATTCATACGTCATCAGTATATCTGGGAGCTTGTTAGCAGCTGTATAGGACAAATGTGAAACTAGATGATACCAGAGACAAAGCACAACGTTGGATACATGCATTACTCTTCCACAAAGATAATTGCACTACCCCACAAATAATGTTGATATCCCTGCAAACAGCTTCAGCAGTAAGAGATCATTCCATAGTTATTCTGACTAAAATGCTGTTTAAAAATAAGTTTTATGTTAACTTATCTATGCTTTTTATAATTTGAATATGAAAATGACCTTGACAGAAAGAGAAAATTCTTCCTGGTTAATTGCTGCACCTACATTTTTAGGTCATGCTCTAGAGAATACAGACCTCTTCTCACTTTGTAACACTTAAGTTCCTTTCAATCATGTTTAGCTAAAATGCTGCCATAACTTCAAAGAGAAAGAAAATCATATGTAAATTTATTCTATGACAGACACACTGGACAGAGGTTTCAGACTCTAGAGGCTCTTGCTTGTGATGAAGCTGTCAAAAAATTGCTAGAGCTTCTCCACCTCTAAAGGAATGGTGATGTCTCTGATTAAATCAAAACATATTTCTACTGTATAAACTTTGCTAAGGAAGCAGAAAGGCTTTGTGCTTTTTCATTTAAATCTTGTCATTCTTTGTAAAGAGATATGCAATTATTTATATTAATATTTATTAGGTCCCAAAATAATTGAAAGCAAGTCCAAACTGGATACTGAAAAAAAATCCAGCTTTGAAAAGCTGGAAATAACAAAGTAGATCTGCCAGTCACTGTCTCTATGTTCTTCAAAAATACAGTATAAAAGCCAACAGTGGTTACTCTTCATTTACGATACGCATTTTCAAGCAGCTAACGGATTCTGAACGTCTAGCCACAGAATTAACTCGACACCAGAAATATTTCTTAGTTTTTTCTTTGGTTCAGAAAGTCTGTCAAGCAGCATAACTCTGCACTAACACTGGCCAAAGAGAAAAAAGAAACAAACTAAATCCAAACAAACCAAAACAAAAATCCTACAACCCCAAACCATAACCTAACAGAACCAAATGAAAAAAATAACAACAACAACAAAAACCAAGAAAAAGCCAACAAGCTCCAGCTTTTTTGTAGGAAGAAGTTGGTGAGTTCAGGTTTGACCCAGGAACAAGTACTGATTCATTCATCACGCATCTGACAGTAGATTGCATGGAGTCCATATGTTGCACAGCCAGCTGCTGGTTTAGTATTTGTACTCATCACACAACTACTCTCACTCTCTTTAGAAAATAGAATGTATCCAATATTTAAGTTGTAAATATCATGGTTTTACTGGTACCTTTCTCAGGCTACAAAAGCTTGTCAATATTAGTCAAATTAAGATATATATATCTAAAAAATGCAAGCATGCAACAATACAAACAACCTTATATTACTTTTTTTCCCTGCTGATTCTTATTTGCTTCCTTTTACATTTTGCTGTCCCTAAACCAGTTGTCAATATTTCCTATAGCTAGAAATACTGTGTCCTTCACCTTTTCCAGTACACCAGAGAAAACCAAAACTCTGTAAACAAACATAAACACATATGTGTACAAAGAAAGTTATCAAACCATAAATAGCTATTTAAGTGCTTGTTAGGCTTTTTTTCAGAAAAATGTTACTTTAAAATAAATGGTGAAGTTAAGATTAAATGAAGTTACCTAATGCATGAATTATGCAGATTTGTCAAATTTACCAAAAATGTTAAGAATTTCATAGGAATAACTTTGAATTAAAAACAGTACACACTTGACTGCAGCTGCTGTCCTGGGAAAACATGTTGGTGGTGGGAATGCTTCTGACTGTAATTTATGGGTTTCAGAAGTAGGTTGTCTTCAGCATACTCTGAACTGAAGTTTACAGACTTAGGCAATGCATGTGGAAGGCTATTCAAAAACCTTAAATATAGTATATATGTATTGTATTGCTGTTGTTGATCCACAGAAATACCAAGGATATAAACAAATATCTCTGGTGGCATTCAAAGTCCATCTAGTGTTTTCACTAAAAATCCATACATGTAAATCAGAACAGTTAAGAAAGCCAACAAAGTAAAACATCAGTTTCGCACATTCTGTCATGGACATGGTCCTCTGGAAGAATGGGAATTTCAAAGATTTCATAAAATACAGATATTGTGAATACAATACTCAACATGTTGCAAGCATTACCATGTTCTGGGACCATAGGGTCTATTTCCTGATGAAAATGAAGTTCCTGGATGATAGTTACTGCAAAGCAGTAGCACAAACTGTAAATCTTTGGAAATATCACTCCAAGGTATGCATGAAAGTAGGAGGGTTTTATATGTGCAGTTAGAGTGGTAGGACAGTGTATACCGTCATTCTCGAGATGTTTAACAAAGCAAAGGCACAGTTTAAACTTACAGAAAAGTATCCTAGCAATAGCAAATAAGCAAAGAAATGAAAGACTTGAGACTGGCCAAATTAGTGACCTGCGTGTAAGGCAAGTTACAGACACTACTTTTTCAGATTGAGAACATTTACTGATTTATTATCCATACTTTCTCATCAATATTAATGTCTCAAATGATACACTTGCAAAAAATGGCTGGTTAGTTAATAACTTGAAATAGTTACTATCTCTCTACTCAGTAATACAGCAAATGCTACAATGCTAACTTAATTTCAGATCTGATAAAGTCATCACAGTGAACTGTCAAGAGTCTACAGTCTTAAGCATCGTCATCAGCCCATGAGAAAACAGGTGACTTGGAGTCGGAGACTGAAGATGGGAAATTGGTGATTCACAAAGGAGTCAAAAATACAATTAAGTGGTAATCAGCCAGCCAAATAAACAAACAAAACAGACAGTGATGCAGCAAGAAATACGCAGTTATAGTTTTAAGCTAAACTCAAATACTTTCACGTTAAGATGAAAATTCTTAGGATGGAGAGGTACTTTCGTTTCTGATCAAAAGTTCAGCGAAGCGAATAAAAGTCTTTTATGATCACATCAAGCTGTCTTTCAATCAGTCCTTTCTTTGGGTGCAAACACATTTACCTGTGATTATGTAACACAAGAGAATATTAGCTGTATTCCAAGGTAGACTAACATACAGCTATGTTTAAGTCATTTATACCTTACTCCTTAAGGCTATTGGATGATGATGCTCTTTTACATTCAGACAAAGTATTTAGAACAGATGGTGTAAAGCTCAGATTAATCTAATTTTGTCTTTAAAATAACCTGTATTACCTGTAATTTTCAGTATAACAGCCCTTTGTTTTACTAGAAAAGGAATTTATGATGAATTGCAATTAATTGCTAGACATACATACTTGAGTAATATATTTGTGTGTCAGGAAATTCTCTATAGATAAGACCTTCGGTAATTTTTTTTCTTCCTGAAGTGAAAATTATGAGGATTTTAGGTATTCAAATTAATGAAATTTTTTCAGAAAAAGGCACTAATGTATTCTGTTGCCTGAGGCATGGCTTCACATTATGAATTGCTTGGCCAAAGTTCTAGCTTAATTTATTCCTGCTCCTCTCTCAGTCCTTATTATGAGCCCCTGCTCCCTGTCTGAGAAGCACTGCCCCACAGGTTTTTCAGTCTGCTTTTTATGGAATTCAGTTATGAACTTGCATAAAAAACCAAGAATCTTGACATCCCACAGATAATACTAGCGTATTTCTCTAGGGGATGATAAAGCCCCAAACAAACTAAAACCCAAGTACTCTTAATTAGGTGTCTACAGTTTTTATAACAGTATATGTTCACAGATACCGTAATTTTAGATGACATCCCACACAACGCTGCTTGGTATTCACCTCTCAACAGTGCTATGTACCCAGAAAAGCAAGTAAGGAGGCAAAAAAGAAACAAAAAAGGACTTGCCTATCCATATTTATGGTTATAATGTGGAGAAGGGATTCAAGTGGGGGTGGAGGAGATACAAGGTTTTGTGTTCCTTCCTAAGGGCAATTCCAAGAATATTTCTGCATTTTTGTATTAGACAATCACTGGAATAAAAATAGGAACAAAAAAAATGGTCTAGTGATGAATGAATCTTGCATCACTAGTTTCAGAGTGACTTTAGTTTAACAAAATAGTAGTTTCTGGCTTTTAATTTGGGAACAGCAGGATCTCTCCCCACTAGAACTTCAGTCATAAAGCTTATTTTGTACTACTACTAAAAGTAGATAAAACAGGTATTGGCAAAAAGCCTGCCACCACAACACTCTGAAACAAGAATCTTGCACTGAAATAGTAAATCTGCTGCACCTGCCTCTTGAGATCCTAGTCACTTAAAAGAGACATCAGTAGTTTCTGGCTTGGTTGTAGAGATGTTCACTTTGGAAACAGGAGATATAAATTTCAGTCCCTTGGTCTAAAGAACACCTATAGATTTTCCAACTCTTGGGCAAATTGTCTGAGTACACAGTATTACAGAAAAGGATAGTTGGGCACAGCAGGACAACATCCAGCTGTGCTTTCAAAGTGAAGAATAAGTCATTCAGCTATACCACACAAATTATATAGATACCTGAGCACATGGAAATATTTTCAGTCACTGAATGTACATTGAATAGCAATATTATGCCTGCACTGAGTTAACAGAGTCCAGTCAAGGTAAAATTGTGAAATATACACTTTTCTTCACCCCAAAACTATTAAAAAAAAAAAAATCGAGGAGGGAAAGTCACAATAGAACTAACACAAAACAAACTTCTTGTTTTAGATATGCAAAGATGACAATGACAGTTATGTGATGCATTCACTTTGAGAAAACAGCTGTTTACTGTGAAATATTAATGTATATATTTTCAAAGGTAGGATAGAAATACAACTACATCACAAGTTACTTGGAATGAAAAATGAGAAATCTCTTCTAAACTTCATCTAGTGAATGACATTTATTCTAACAACATTTCAACGTCTGGACATAAGGATCCTACGTAAAACATGTTTCACTGGTACTTCCCTTGAAGTGGGAAGGTTAGGTTTTTCTTCAAGGTGTGCTGTACCAAAAGCTTTGTAAAAGAGTTCATGTTTGGACTTAAACGAAAATCTGAAAGAGCTGTCTGATTTCTGGAAAGAATAAATGTCAGTGATGGTTGAAAATAAGGTTTAAAAAATCTTGTTTAATTATTAACAAAATGTTCTTCCTTTGGTGTTAGAATTGAGACTGCTGAGAAACTAATTTAAGACATTTCCATTTATTTTAAGGGTCAATACTGAATCTCTAATTTCTCATCCTGTGACTGAAATTCAGAAGCCTGCAATAAGTGAAAAGCATAATATGTTTAAAACAGAAAAAGAACTATATTTTTTGAATTCTCCTACCTCAGATCCATTTTGTAAAATTACTAACATGATCCAACGTAATTTATGTACAGAAAATTGCACAATCTCTGTGAAAATAACATTTTTGTTCAGAGTTGGATTACATGCAGATTTGAAATAGCAAAATTATTTCAAAGCAAAAAGTAATATTGCAAAACCCATCATAGCTGTTCTTTACCCAGATTTCCTGGGTTCTT
The DNA here is from genome assembly GCF_000699245.1 of Pterocles gutturalis. NCBI lineage: Eukaryota > Metazoa > Chordata > Aves > Pterocliformes > Pteroclidae > Pterocles > Pterocles gutturalis. Next base: position 25,781 of record NW_010144171.1, read on the forward strand.
TTGTACTCTGCATTTACCTCCCACATGATTCCAGCAAACTTTTTTCTTTCCTGAATTCTCCCAAGCATCCTGTTCTACTCTTTACTCTTCCTATTTGGAGTAATAATAAAATCAGTAACATTTAATATGAAATGGGGGTTGTGATTCTTACCCATAGTTGTAAAGTTTCTCATCAGAATTATATAGACCCAAAAAATAGGAATAATAAAATTATCCTGAGAATTTGAGTAAGAACTGTTTCCTCCCATGGCTCCCTTTTTTCTCGAACTGTCTTGCTCTTTCATTTGTTAAAAAACTGGGAGCATAAACATTCAATGCTTATTACTAGTATGATATCCAAACCTCCCATTTATTATCCTCAATCTGCTATCATAGGTAGCACAAATAGCATAAGAGTACTGTATAATATCCACTGAACACTGTCTCTAGGAGGTCATTAAAAATAGGAGCAAATCAGAAAAAAAACCCTAGTAGAACACAGGGAGAAAGCTAGAACTAACAAAAAAGAAAGAAGAGGTTGAGACAGTGAATATAACTTTATTTTCACTTGAAAAATGAATGATTTTAGCACTGAGACAGTAATCAGAAATCACAACTTCAGAATTTTATGGAAAGTCAGTTGAAATGCGACAGGAAACACTAAAAAATCAAGTCACTAAGTAAATTCCTAGCATATGAGTGGTAAAAAGACAGTGAAAAGCTAAAATAACAGACCTCAGCAGGATTTTTATATCAAGATAACTAGCCTAATATAAGAAACACCACACTGGTGTGGCATAAAGATGAAAGAACAGGAATCAGTAATAAGACCTGAATCACCTCTTAATAAAACTATAAACTTTTGTCCTAAATATAGAGCAACATTTAAAAATGCTGTTTAACTTGATTTAAATTTAATATATGTTAAAACTGTGTGAAATTAATGAAGGTGACAGAAAGCCTCAAGTTATCTCACAAAAACTGCAGAGTTAAATACTCTTTCTCATCTTACCAGTTTTTCAGAAAGACAGTGAGTGAACAAATGTCACCTTAATGAAAGACAGATCTGATATACACAAAGAAGGAAAGTGCTGGCATTTTTTATTTGAATTGGTGGGCACTTCTAAGATAAGAAACCACAATAAATGTAAACATTAACTGCTTATGCAAAATTCACAGAATCACTGTGGAGAGGAGAACACATTTTTCTTTCTTAATGCTGTAAATAAGATCATTATTTCCTCCCTTTTTTATTATGCTTTTGGCTGAAGACCTCATAAAGCCCCTGCCAGCCACTAATACATATCAGTTCACTTTTGGGCAGACTGAAATAATTAGGTGCGTTTCTTTGGTAAACAGAACAGGACAGAGAGATAAAGGCATTTCCCTCTCGGTTAGAAGTAATTAAGTATCCAAATTATAGATATGCAGACATTTATCTGGGGAGATTTAAATTGATTTCCAAGTCACATGAAAGACAAAAGTTCTCCATCTTGGTATAGAGGATGAATACCGCAGTTGCTTGCATTTGCTCTTGTCTGATGACCAGTTGTTACACAGATGAGAACTGCTAGGAAAAATGCAAATACATAAATTGTATTGAGACAGTAAAGGTACTTCAGAGGACCTTGCTCCCATGTTCAAGGGAGTCTTCTGACCAGGAAGGATGGAAAATCCAATCCTTCTTAAACCTTAATATGAAAGTGTGTATTCCAGTGTGTCCTCTCTGTGTCACGTACGGGAAGGTATACATGCATCATTTGGGAATTTATATCATTCAGGGAGTAAGAACAGGGAAGAAAATCATTATGTATTGTAATGTCTCTTGCTGGGTTGTGTTAGGGAAATGCTGAGAGACAAATAGAAAGCAGTATTTCTAAATGTCTTCAATACTTATTACTTTTATGGTAGATATTCTAAGACATTCCAGACAGAACTGAACTATATGGTGTTAGGTACTAGATAGATTTATAAAAAAGAACCTTCCCTGTTGAAATTACAGTCTAATTATAAGAGAGAATGAATGGGTACACTGTCCTGAAACAAGTAAATTCTGGGTACACAGTTATGGATCTTGCTTTATTCTGCCACATGTCATAGTACGCTGTATATTTTTTCCCAACTACATGTCTTAAAAGAAATAAGGGTGTAATTATCCTGGCATCAGGGCTACTACTTAAGGGAAAGGACAGACTATTGATATACTCTCTCTTGGTTTGTTTTGTTCTGCTTTACCATCAAATTTAATAATAAAAAAAATGAAGAATTGAGAAAGGCAAAGGACAACATAGGGAAAGGAAGAGAAAAATAATTCCACAGAATTCTTTGAATGAATATTCAAATGAATCAAAATGAACAAGAATGATAAGAAATAGAAATGTTTCACTAATTTCTGCTGGGAGACAAAAGGACACATAAAAGCTCATTTTGGATCTGAACTAGATCTAATCTTTCTGTCCTTTATGGAAGGATAAAACTTCAGCAATGCTTTTTATATACCATTTCCGCATGAATTGTTCGGCAGTCACTGTCTTAAAAATTATAAACCTAAATCAAAAGTAATCCCCTACTCTTAATAAAAGATACAAAGTCTTTGTGAAAGACAATTATGGACTAGCCAAAATATTATCATCTTAGTTGTTCTTGCTTACAAACTGCAGAATCACATGAATACATCAGATAAACTTAGGTAATATGAAGATTTTGTGATATAGGATATCACTCTTATCTTCCAGGGTAGAGAACTATGGAACAAAAAGAGCAGCATCCAAATTCTTGTATCTCATTTTAAATTAAGTGTTGTACACATTCACAAGTAAGGTTTTGACCTTGGGAAGAATAAGGGCAGTGAAAGTGTGAGTGTAACACCAGAGAAAAAGAGGTAGACTGTTAAGAAGTGTGTATAAAACTTTTAGACTTCTTATAATTATTGATGAATTTCTGTAATTACTTGTTTACTTTCTTTTTCTCTAATAATTGATCTGGAAAAATAAGTTTTGTTTTTTTTTAAATTTCAGTTAGAGTAACGCTAAATCCTTTGTTTTGTGTATACAGTGTTTCACTGGTACAGGTAAGCTGCACAAGTTGTAGCAAAAAAAACCCAAACCACCTGATGAAAGAATATGGGATAGCAAGGCTGCAACTTAAATGCATCATAACATCAAAATAAAGAGCATAATTTAATCCTTTCTTTGCAGTTATGCTACTATTAGGGGGTTACTTTTCTAAAAAGTTAGCTGACTTCTGCTAATATTATCTCAAAAACTAATGGACTACGACTTTCAGAAGATGTAGGCCACATTCCAGTTTACTGAAGTATGACTGAATTTATAATTGCAGTTGATATATGTATTGTAAAAAAACAGTTTCTGCTTCCATATCCTTACTGAAAAAATGTATTCAGTATAAATATGGACAGACAAATAGAGCATAACACATCAAACACCACTTCTGAACAGCTTGTCCTCAGAGAAATGGAGAAAGGAAGAAAAGTACTGAATTAAAATAGAATCAGAGATCAATCAAAACTTTATGAAATAACGTATGGAAGTGGAAAAAAGAAAGAAAAGTTTTTGTTACAAAGAAAGAATAATATATATAAAAAACAGTTGACACATTCATAAAGTTATATGTAAATTATATAGATAAAAGAATAAGTAAGGCAGATTTAAATATTATATCAAATTATCATAGTAAAAGTTGGTCTTACATAACCTTCTCGATTCTTAGCCAATTCCATGAAAGGAAGGGGATATCTCCCCTCTTTCATTCTTTCTTTCATCCTGGCTGATACCTGTGATTTGTTCCTTCTATGTTATTTTAGTTGTCCTCTAAAAGTTTTTATCTAAATATTTACTTTGCATTCAATTTTATTGTGTTGAAGACCAATTGCAATTGAAAACAGCACAAATGACCATCTTCCCCGTTATTTGCAATATAGTAGGTATTTTTACTGATAAAATAACAAATACAGAACTGTTAATTTCAACGAGATTTTTACTTAGATTTCAGGATTGCATAGAGTGTTGATCCAGTGATGACTCTTTAATGAAGGACACTGAGAGTGCTGATGTTGTCGTTTTGTGAAGTGATACCTTGCTCTACAAAACTCTAACAGAAATTCAGTAATTTTTCTATCATGACACTGATTTTGACTAAGAAGTGAATTACCCCATGCAAACTGTTCTATATCATAGTTTCTACATTATAAAGTTTTCAGAATTATCTGAATGTATTTTTCATTTTTAAAATTTATTTCGTAATGAGTCTTTTCATTTAAAAAATGTTCACAAGACTTCTCTTTTTGTGGCACAAGTAAATTTTCTTTCTAGTTATTTTAAGACATACTAATTAGTCACAGTTTAACTTGCTTTGTGGAACATTATGGGTGACATTCAGACAATGTCAGCTGGAACAGCTAAATTTGCACATAGAAGATAAAGAAATATGGGAAGGAAAGGCACTAGCGAGGTTTAGTAGAAAGACCAGTATCCAACCAAAGTACAGGATAGGATCTACTGTAAAAGAAGAATATAAAGGTTTTCTTTTCAATGGTAACAAAATCACAAATAATTGGTGGGCTACATAAATTATTGAGTGACCATTTTATCACAGTTATTTAACCTGCACCGTAACTGGATTCTCAGCAAAGGAAAGTGGAAAATTACTTCTCACATTCCTTGAAAAACCCAGTGACATATATTTTTATAAACCAGACTATTAGAGGGAATGTAGTTTTAAAAATGTAATCTTATATTACCAGTGCTCTTTAAACGTTTATAAAAGTACTTTAAAATTGGAACAGATTAGCAGCCCAAGAATACACAATTTAAAATGCTTTATCTTTAGATTATTAAGAGTAAGACTACTTGTAGACAGTTAGGTACTCTGAATTTCAAAGAAAAATCCATTATGCAAGGATGTGAAATTTGCAGTTCTCACTATGATTAAAACCTTAAAAATCAACTCTATGACTGCTTAATCAAAAAACTCCTTGCTAATGTATACATAGCATTAATTAAATCTTCTAATGCAGAGAGAATGACAACAGCATGAAAAACAAAGGTAAGCCATATTCCAAACCACATATTACAAAGAATGTCAGTGCTTGATGTTTAAACTTATCAGTGACCACACTTTGGTAGAAAGATAAAATGATAGAACGGTTGGGGTTGGAAGGGACCTTAAAGATCATCTAGTTCTAACACCTGTGCCATGGGCAGGGACCCCTTCCACTACATCAGATTGCTCAAAGCCTCATCCAACCTGGCCTTGAACACCTCCAGGGATGGGGCATCCACAACTTCTCAGGGCAACCTGTTCCAGTGCTTCACCATTCTCACAGTAAAAAAAATGTTTCCTAATACATCATCTAAATCCACCCTCTTTCAGCTTAAAACTGTTACCCCTCATCCTATCACTGCACTCCCCAACAAAGAGTACCTTCCCACTCTTCCACACTACTGGAAGGCTGCTATCAGGTCTCCCTGGAGCCTTCTTTCTTCCGGGCTGAACAGCCTCAACTCTCTCAGCCTGTCCTAATATGGCAGGTGCTCCAGCCCTCTGATCATCTTCGTGGTCCTCCTCTGGACACTCTCCAATAGGTCCATGTCTTTTTGATGTTGGGGGCCCCAGAGCTGAATGCAGTACTACAGGTGGGGTCTCACGAGAGCAGAGTAGAGGGCAAGAAACACCTCCCTCAACCTGCTGGTCACGCTTTTTTAGATGCAGCCCAGGATACAGTTGGCTTTCTGGGCTGCAAGTGCATGTTGTTGGGTCATGTTCAGCTTTTCATCAGCCCACACACCTGAGTCCTTCTCCTCAGGGCTGCCCTCAATGCATTATCCTCCCAGCTTGTATTTGTGCTTAGGATTGCCCTGACCCATGTGCAAGACCTTGCCCTTGGCCTTGTTGAACTTCATCATGTTTGCACTAGCCTACCTCTCAAGCCTGTCAGGGTCCCTCTGGATGGCATCCCTTCCCTCCAGTGTGTCAACTGCACCACTGTGATGGGTTTACCTTTGGCTGGGGGCCAAACCACACACCCACTCACACAATTCTCCCCCACACCCGAGGACAGGGGAGAGAATTAAAGGGGTAAAGGGAAAAAAAAGGACTCATGGGTTGAGATAAGGACAATTTAATAACTAAACTACAATAATGTTGAAAATAATACTATATACAAATATACAAATGAGTGATACACAGTGATACTGCCCACCCCACGTCCCCGAACGGATGACCAAGGCTCAGCCTGTTCCCGGCTAATGATCCCAAAGCAGGGAGAGTCCCAAAACCGCACTCACAGAACGCAGATAGCAGTCCGAGTGTCCCAGACTGAGAGCTGACTGGGATGGGGGGGGGAGGCCTTGGGAGAGAGAGCACCTGGAGCGAGATGACCTGGAGCAAAAGAGATACGGAACCAAAAGAGACGATCTTCTGGAGGGTCCTCACCTATACACTGTGCATGACGTGTATGGTATGGAATAGATTGTTGGCCACTTTGGGTCTCAATCTGAACCTAAGATCAAATCCTGTGCTAGTAACTGGGGCTGTGCTCCCTCTGAGCTTCTCCAGTATGCAGACAGCCAGAGAAAAGCTGAATGACCTTGGCAGCCTCGTAATCACTTTTTATCAGCTTTCCTCTGAGCACAAATCCAAAACACAGCCTCTTGCTAACTATTATGAAGAAAGTTAACTCTGTCTCAGCTTAACCCAGGAAAACCCCCCAGCTTGGTGTTGTTGGCAAACTTGCTGAGGGTGCACTCAATACTAGTATCCACGTCTACAACAAAGATGTTAAACAACGCTGGTCCTAATATGCTGACCCTTGCGGAATGCCACTAGTTGCTGGGCTCCACTTAGACATTGTGCCATGGACCACAGCTTTTTGAGTGAGGCCATCTAGCCAGTTCCTTATCCACCGAATGGTACTTCTGTTAAATCCACGTCTCTCCAATATAGAGACAAGAATGTTGTGTGGGACACAAGTCCAGACAGATTACGTCAGCTGCTCTTCCCTTATCCACCAACACTCTAATCCCACCGTAGAAGGCCACTAAATTTGTTTAAATTAAATTGTTAGACACAATTTGCCCTTCAAGAAGCCATGCTGGCTGTCACCAATCACCTCCTTATTTTCCATATGCCTTAGCATAGTTTCCAGGAGGATCTGCTCCATGGTCTTGCTGGGCACAGAGGTGAGGCTGACCAGCCTGTAGTTTCCCAGGTCTTCCTTTTTTCCCTTTTTAAAAATGGGGGTTATGTTTCCCCTTTTCCAGTCTGTGGGAACTTCACAAGACTGACACAACTTCTCAAATATGATGGATAGTGGCTTAGCAACTTAATCCACCAGTTCCCTCAGGACCCACAGATGCATCTCCTTAGGTCCCATGGACTTGTACACCTTCTGGTTCTTTATATGGTTCCTTGGATTCGTTTCTCTTTCGTGTATAATGAGTGCAGAGAACATATAACTAGGATAACTATTAAAGTAGGTATGAAAAAAATTGCTTGCAGCTAGTTCACAATAGAAAGCACACACCAATATAGTTTTTCTAAACTTAAAGTGCTCAGGTTATATTATTCAATTGTTCTCTTCAACTAATGGAAAATGAGACATGCAACATTCTGTCTTATAAATTTCAATTTTCTTCATATACTAGGCAATCTCATGTTTTATGAACTCTAGAATTCATAATCCTAGCTTTTAGTATTCAGAACTATTCGGAGTTCTAGATCTATAAATTAGAGCATGTTGATCCATCACCACATGGCTCCCTCTAGATGTGCATTGCCTGCCTTGTTGGCAGCATTGCTCCATTACCTCTCTGGCATTCCATTGAGAGCTTTCACAAGCTGCAGAGAAAATTCTCTCCTTAATCTAAAACTGATTACAAAATAAAGATGATATAAAACCAGCTGAATTATTTTTGACAAGAATCACAAAGAGAGATTAAATGGTCCTTAGACCTACAGCAGAAGTGCAATGCTCCTTGCATCACAGGAATTTCTGAGCCAACTTTCTCTCCCATATCATCCTTCAACTTACCTTTCTGACTGCTTCTGCTTTTCACTAGGCTAATAAGTTCTAAGTTCACCTATTGGATAGTTTCAAGATGTGGAACAAAGTATCAAATTGTGTCAAACAATGTAGATATAGCTTTCAGTTTTACTTTCTCTAAAATCCAAACCACTTCTTCAAAATCTTTTAAACTATGATGAGCACATGAGCAAAAGACCAATCAGGGTTTAATTTCTTCAGTAGTCTAAACTATGCACTGGCAGATAGTCAACAGAGGGAAAGGAAGTTAATTAACAAAAATTGTTCCCAGAGCTCTGCTGATATAATTAAGAATGTAGGTATATACAGACACAAATGATGAAGAGGAATACTGATTTGTCTTACATAAAAAATGAGGGGTAGAACCCTTTAGTAACAGAAGTCTTGACAAATAATATCCTAACCCATGAAAGAAAGTGTTAACATTTTTACATCTGGAGGAAAACATAAGGATATATATAGATTTTGGAAAATTATTCTGGCACAGTTCAAAGAACGACACCTTTTCTAAGGTGATGGGTTTGAACATTAGGTTGCAACTCTTTGTATCAGTCCGCTTATAGGATAGTTGTTTAATCTTGGATAGTTATTGATCTATGTCTGGTGCTTGTCCACACACAGAATTCTACTGTCCCTCTTCATTTAAACATTTTACTAGATAAAGATGGATGAGACATTTCAGACAGAATCCAGGGGTTTTCTTTCTCTTTGAGTCATTTCTTATTTCCTGTAAGAAATCTGAAACACTAGGTCACTCAAGAAGTTTCCTACGAGGTACCTTTTGGCATCACTTGAAATACTTAGCTCTGCTTCTAAATGCTTAATTTCTGAAGACTGGCATATGGCCATCAACTACACTGAGTCTTTCCACTGAATCGTAAATTTTTTATCAGTTTAAAAAATAATCCAGCTTTGCCACTTTCTTTTTTTTTTTTTTTCACTTGTGTAACAGCTACTCCAGAAGTATTTCTTCTTTATCTTGAACAGCACAAAGTGTTTTAAATGAACAGTCTTAGGTAAGGGTGCTTGCCAGTCTCCGGTGAACTAAAGCATAAACAGCCCTGATTACAAATCAACCTTTCAAACAGCAGTAAGAAAACATTAGCAGATGTGCCTGTATGAACAGACTGCAGCCAAGACAGAGTAATTCATGTGGTGCTAATACTCCTAAAAAGATAAAACACTGGTGTGATCCTCCATTTCAAAACTGAGATGCAGTCTCAATCATCTGAACAGCTGCTCAATCCAAAATACATTGTGAGTCCTCCCTTGCAAAATGCTTGAAAATGTAGGGGGTGTTTTTTGCTGTTGTTGAACATCACAACTGGCAGTGTATTAAGCAGGTCTATTACTTCAATTTCTTTTAATATTGCAGAAACCGCAATCTAAAATGTGTGATACTTGCAGGCAACTGCCCATGAAGGTTGAATTAGTGAATGGGAATAGAATGTGTCCCCAGAAAGGGACAAATGGCGATATATTTTCTGGCATCATACAAAAGATCCATAGCTTGAAATACAGAGGTAAAAGAAAAGCCAGTTATATGGGAAATTAATATATAATACGTGACATGAGAACAATCTGTTCAGGAGAGTCGGGTCATTAAGGTAATACGAGTGACCTTGTGGAGTAACAGATGGATGAGAAGCTATAGCTGTAGACATAATAGCAGGAAGCTGTGGAACTGCTGAGGCTCCAGCCTGCTCAGTTTGGAGACTACTTGTTGTTCAGAAGGAACAATGGCTGTTCAGAAGAGAGAAAACTAGAGTAAAATATCAGGGAAGAAGAAATATAATGGTTCTTTGTCAACAGGAAACTGCAACCAAGTAAAATTAGAGCTGAATATGGGTAATCTGTTTATCAGCAATCTTGTAAAAAATGGTAACTTTTACCCTTTTTATCCAGTATATATAAAAGCTGTGTGGTGGGTTAACCTTGGCTGGATGCCAGGTGCCCACCAAGTTGCTCTATCACTCCCCCTCTCAGCAGAACAAGAGATAAGAAAATAAGATGGAAAAAAACTCATGGGTCAAAGGCAGTTTAATAAAGCAAAAAGTCAAGGCTGCGTGTGGAAGCAAAGGAAAAAAAAAAGATTTTATTCTCTGCTTCCCATCAGTAAGTGATGTCCAGCCACTTTCTGGGAAGTAGGGCTTCCGTACAGGTAGCAGTATGTGTAGCAGTCACTTGTGGAGACAAAGGTCATATTAATGAATGCCCCTCTCCTCCTCCCTTCCCTTAGCTTTTATTTCTGAGCTGATGTCATATGGTATGGAATATCCCCTTGGCCAATTTGGGTCAGCTGTCCTCGCTCTGTCCCCTCCCAAGATCCTGCCCACCCCTGGGGCCCTGAGCCTACTGGAGGGGCAGGGAGGGAGTTCTGGGGAGACAGCCTTGATGCTGTGTGAGCACCTCTAAGCAGTAGCCAAAACACTGGTATTATCAACACCTTTCTAGCTACCAATGCAACACACAGCACTATGAGGGCTGCTATGGGGAAAATTAACTCCATCTCAGCCAGACACATTATTTCTAAAATTATTTCATGTAGCCTGCACAAATGAGGAAATAGCAGACAAAAATTAAAACCAAGCATTTTTAATAGACATCGTGACATTTTTAATACTAAAGGAGAAGGAATTTTAAAAGTTTGAAATAAAATCTAAATTCTTATGTTCAAGCTATTTTAATTGATTTGTCAATATTACAGAAAGAAAACTGAATAATTTCTTAAGTAAATAAAAAGTCTCTAGGAAGTATATAATATGAGCAATGTGAGAAGTAGAAAATAGTTTTATTTTCAGTCTGTGACAAGGAACTTCATATTCATGCACCAAAGATAAAAGATTATATATTGTTGAAGTAATGAAGTACACAATCCACTCAACCTTCAATCTTGAACAAGGTGTTCAAGGTATATCAGAAGATATCAGAGAGCAAGAATTAACTCTTCTGTAAGATATTAAGGATGACTGTATCAAATAAAGAACATTTAGGCAAAATATTTATGCAAACATGCTTCTGTCAGGAGACAGGAAGGAAAATACCTTGACTACAAGTAGTAACAGTTAAAAACAAGCCATCATATAGAGAAAGCTACAGTCACAAGTTGTGTTACTACCATAGCTATTGAAAAGCAGGAACCACCTTGAGCTAGCTTTGCCACACAGCTGAAGTTCACTCTACAAGTTTCCAAGTGCCTTGTAGCTCATCATGCTTTTTGCATTAAATAAGTACTGTGCTTTGGAATAATTATTTTCTCCTTCTAAGCACAGGAGCAGCATCCACATGACAGGTTTAAACAACTCTCCAGCCTCTAATGGTGGGATAAGGACTACAATAAGAAAATAAGGTAATTAGGTCTTGTATAGGCTCAGTTTCAGTTCTAGAAGGATCATTGCATATGAGGACTAATGGATAAGAAGCTCGACATGATCCGTCAGTGTGCGCTTGCAGCCCAGAAAGCCAATCGTGTCCTGGGCTGCATCAAAAGAAGCATTAGCAGTAGGTCAAAGGAGATGATTCTCCCCCTCTACTCTGCTCTTGTGAGACCATCCCTGGAGTACTGTGTTCAGATGTGGGACCCCCAACATAAAAAAGACCTGGACCTGTTGGAGAGAGTCCAGAGGAGAGCCACGAAATTGGTCAGAGGGCTGGAGCACCTCCCATCTGAGGACAGGCTGAGAGAGTTGGGGTTGTTCAGCCTGGAGAAAAGAAGGCTCTGAGGAGACCTAATACCAGCCTTCCAGTACCTGAAGGGGGCTACAGGAGAGATGGGGAGGAACTCTTTATCAGGGAGTGTAGTGAGAGAACAAGGGGTAATGGTTATAAGCTGAGAGAGAATAGATTTAGACTAGACATTAAGAAGAAATTTTTCACTGTGAGGGTGGTGAGACACTGGAACAGGTTGCCCAGGGAAGTTGTGGATGCCCCATCCCTGGAGGTGTTCAAGGCCAGGCTGGATGAGGCTTTGAGCAACCTGGTCTAGTGGAGGGTGTCCCTGCCCATGGCAGGGGGGTTTGAACTTGACGATCTTTAGGGTCCTTTCCAACCCAAACCATTCAATGATTCTATGATTGTATGGTAAGTTGTTCATGATGACAGATATGCCAAGGTCAGAGACAGTTCTTGCAAAAAAGATTTAGAAATATTATATTACCTGGAAAGTATAAAACAAAAAAAAAACAACTGACAGTCGGGGAGAAACGATTCCTTAAACTAAATGAATCTGGTTCTATTTGAGGCAATACTTTTCAGAAAACCAATTTCTTAAGTGTACTACAGGCAGAATGAGGTCCTAGCTTGCAAATACTATAGAAAGTAACAAATGTGCTAGCATTGTTTTTACGGTCATAGCATTGCCTTTATGGTCATTTACAATATATAAGAACGACATGGCTACAAAGAGGTCCAAACCCAAGCTAGTTACACTCAAAGAGGAAGAGGAATCAGACCTTGGTGGTGTAAATATATGTACCAAGGAGAATCATGGCACATAAGGTCATATAAAAATAACACAATATTGATATAATAATTTATACATAATATAGACACCATATAATAACACTTATAAACATCCTAAAATGTATGAGCTGAAGGGACACTCTACACCAAAAACCGAATAAAATTCTATAAAATAAAGGAGAATTTAAGAACAAGAACAATTCAATGTGTCTGAATCAGGTTAAGAATAATAACCATCACCAAACTTCAGAAAGAATAGAGTGCCTCTGAATAAAACTAGCTTCGTCAAAAATGTATCCTTTCAGGACTGGAGTTAAACTCATAGTGTTTGTTCTGGGCACTATGATACTAATTTCTTATAGAATAATAAATGCTAAAATACACAGTAACAATAAAAATACTAAAAGGTGTAATAGCTTAAGGGAAAAATAATTCATATGATCGAATGACGGGAACTGCAAAAACACAAGTCAAGCAGTTCTCTAGTGAAAGTTAAAAACTCCAAATGTTGTTGTAAGACACATAAAAGAGACACACAGCAGTGAGAAATACAAGGAACTACTAAGAAAGTAGATCGAAGTCCTGAATGCTGAAAGGATGACAGCAACAATCAAACAAAACATTCAACAGGAACCTGCTGAGTTCTGCCTCACTCTCTCTAACACTTAATTGCTTTATCTGACACATGAAGAAGCTCTACATTAACTATTTCTGAGACAAAGTTTTATTATGCAGATCTCACAATAAAATCACAATTTTTATTTCATTCCACCCAAGACCGATTCTTGTTTTCTGCAGACATTAAGATATATTGAAGATTACGTTGTGTACAATGCAAAACCCCTGCCTTTAAAATATAGTCTAAATTTGAAACTAAATAAAAGTAGTCTTACTGATTATGTAAAAACATGTTTTCCAAACTATGAGCTACATATTGCGAAGTCTTCTCTGTATTACAGACTATATATGAAATTTTGGGGGTCAAAGTCTAAACAGACAGACAGTAAGTGTGGCTAAGCCATCTCTTCTATGAGGTTTTCAGGGTGAGAGACTGTTTGCCGGAGCAGAGCACAGGAATGAGAACTTCTTGAATACTGCAAACACGTCTTCCTAAATTATATTAACTCTTCAGAGGACATCCGTTGATGTTGTTTTGTCTTTCCACAGTGTCATAGAATCATAGAATAGAATGATTAGGGTTGGAGGAGACCTCAAAGATCATCGAGTTCCAACCCCCCTGCCTTGGGCATGGACACCCTCCACTAGACCAGGTTGCTCAAAGCCTCATCCAGCCTGGCCTTGAACACCTCCAGGGATGGGGCATCCACAGCTTCTCTGGGCAACCTGTTCCAGTGCCTCACCACCCTCACAGTGAAAAATTTCTTCCTAATGTCTAGTCTAAATCTGCCCTCTTTCAGCTTATACCCGTTACCCCTTGTTCTCTCACTACACTCCCTGATAAAGAGTTCCTCCCCATCTCTCCTGTAGCCCCCTTCAGGTACTGGAAGGCTGGTATTAGGTCTCCTCAGAGCCTTCTTTTTTTCCAGGCTGAACAACCCCAACTCTCTCAGCCTGTCCTCAAATGGGAGGTGCTCCAGCTCTCTGACCATCTTTGTGGCTCTCCTCTGGACTCACTCCAACAGGTCCATATCCTCCTTATGTTGGGGGCCCAAAGCTGAGCACAGTATTGCAGGGGGCACCTCACAACCTTCCTTGAGCTGCTGGTCACGCTTCTTTTGATGCAGGCCAGGATACGGTTGGCTTTCTGGGCTGCAAGTGCACATTGACAGATCATATTCTGCTTCTCAGTAATAGTTCTATAAGCTGCTGTGATATCATGCTATTTTATTTTCAGAAACTTAATCCAGCAGAAATCAAGGAAGCTTCACCAGGATAAAACTACAGTGATATGTTGGATTTTTTCAGTGAAAATTTATCAAAATATGTTATATTTTAGTTCTGAGAAGTACAAGAATACTGGTTTTTATAATGTTGTTTTTCAATGTGATAATACAGGAGGGTTTTTTTCAATGTGAGTAGTCAGAAAAATTATAAAGATGAGATACTAGAATGTGGTTACATACAGGCACTTTGAGGAGAGAGACAGAAACAGAGAGAGACGAATTAGGATTAGGAATCAGTGTGTCACTGACAGAAAACCAGTTCTTGGTGTAACACAATTTCAATGAAGAGAAAGCATTTGAAAAATGGAGGAAGAAGCATAACTTTACTAACAGAAATTGTGAAGTACTGGAAGATATCAGTGAAGGAAAGGTCAGAGTTAGAAAATAAGTCAGAAACTGTCACAGAGAAGTAGATCTCCAGGAGTGATGCGTGATCAACAATGTTAAAAGAGGCAGAAATAAACAATAATAAGCATGAAATGGAGTTGACAGAAAAATTAGATATTTATTTTGCTTAGGGCACTTTAGTTAGCCTAGAGACATTTAGCATTTTAATGTAATGTAATGCATGACAGCAACAATAAAATAAATGTCAGTGACCCATATCAGTTGACATAATCCAGTACAGCTGTGCTGTAAGCAATGTAACCTCTATGATTCATACTTCATGAGTGGCGGGTGCGTAAAATGAAAGCAGGAGAGTTCAGACTACTTGTTACAGTATTCAAAAAAGAGAGATTTTCTACCCTGACTTACTTGCTTTCCCCACCCTCCCTCACAGAGAAATGATCTGAGTTTTGATTAAGTAATTTGGTAACAGATAACTTTCTTCAGGTCATTCAAATGTAAAGAAATAAACAGAAAAAAAATATATACTAAAACATGTATGAATCATGTACCAACTTAGACAGAAGATATTTTTATGTGGTATTTAGAAATGAACCTTTTCTATTAATCTTTTTTGGAGGATAAGTCTTATTCAAATACA
This sequence comes from Pterocles gutturalis, assembly GCF_000699245.1. Taxonomy (NCBI): domain Eukaryota; kingdom Metazoa; phylum Chordata; class Aves; order Pterocliformes; family Pteroclidae; genus Pterocles; species Pterocles gutturalis. Next base: position 41,175 of record NW_010144171.1, read on the forward strand.
TTTATAGAAGGAACATGTAGCTGTATTTTGTTCGAAGGATGAACTCATCAAATGTAACGTAATGTGCACTCTGCTGCCCACTGCAAGTTAGATGATGAAAAAGAACAAAAACTTTAATGGACTATAACTATGTATTTTTTTGTAACACAGAAATATGTAACACAGAAATATGTTCTTAAGAACATGTTATGCGTATGTCTCCCTAGCAAGCAGTGAATAGATCAGATATATTTCTAAAAGTTTGTAAACTATTGTTTTAGCTCTTTACATGTTAAATTTTAGAACTTGTTCAAACATACTTGGTCACATATACACCTATGTCAGTATTCTACTAATGGACTTCTGATTTTTGAAATGTCTATTTTATCATACTCTAGGGCTATTTTCATGTGAATGTTCCTCAAAACAAAAATATGCTCACATCACAAGGAACAAACTCTGGGGAAAAAATTAAAAGCCCAATCAACAAACTAATGATTTTTGTCCCTTTTCAATCATGGCACAATAAGAGTAGTATGCAGTCTTATCACACACGAAAAAAAGTCCAAATTACGACTGCAAATCACATTTGTCTTCTAGACCACCCAGTGAAGGGCTTTAGGACCCCTTAAAGTTTTATGAAAATTTCCACAATTTAAAGCTTTTTTTTTTTTTTTCATTTCTATTGTAAGAAAGAGAAATAAATACAGAATCAACAGTTACAGAGTCTCCTTCCTTTAAACTGACTTATCTTCTGGAGAAAAAAAAAATACAAAAAGACATTATCTTGTTAATAAAAAAGCAGCCTTTACAATATCATTTTATTAACGTTCCAATAATAGTCACAAACTGAAGTTACAGGCATTTTCTTATTTGCAAGCTTTTCATATTTAAGTACAAAATCAATCCGCCATAAAAAAGTATCATAAGAACATCAAATTCTTACTTTTCAAATATCCTTCACTACAAGACATTAGTGTAAGGGAGATTAATTTAGCACGTTTAAATTATTCACAGTAGTTTCCCTGAGTGGACTGGATCCAATCTAAAAGAAAAAAAAAACTTCCAATAGGATAATGAAAAAAAAAAAAAAGAGTATGTGTTTGAAGTACGGTGTTAAAATTGAAGACTTCTAATAATTGTACCTGATAGAGTGTAGTCATGACGGATTTTCTGAGGTGCTAAGTAACCTGCTTTTGAGTTAATCAAAGCAATATATGTTGAGACTCAGAGCTTTGAGGGCAAAGACCTAAAGTGAAACCCAAAAGTATGTTCACTCTTGAAAAAAAATGGTTAACTATAGATATACGATGCTTTCTGTTTCATTTTATGTCTGCTAATAGTAAACCTTTTCTCATTTGTTAAAAAATCTGTAATAAAAATATAACTACATCAGTGATTTACACCAAATATCACTGGGGTTTGACCAAGAAGTACACCTACAGTTACATTTGCAGCTACATACAAATACAATAGCCACCTACTTTATATTCTTTACCGGAACCTTCCACAACAGCTTTTGTATACAAAGCATAGAACAGGATTCCATCAAGGAAAGATATGTGTTCTGGGATATAGCTCACTGAAAATTTTCATTTCCTGATTTTATTATCAAAACAAAAATAAGATAACTGAAAGACTGCAAAGACGTTCATAATTTACACTGGGAAATGTCAGATGCAAAGGGAGTTTGTTATTCAAGACTCTCTTAACGGTTTCAAGAAAATACTTTGCCTTACAGTCTTCAAGTAGTCATTTAAGTAACACTAGCTCTGAATAATTGTATTTCCAATAATTTCAGGTATCATAGGTAGTAAAGTGACAAAAAGGTTTTCACAGCTCCTTCAGTGATCTGTCATATCAATGCAGTTATTTACATTTGAAAAGTATATGCACTTTATTAAAAATAAGCATATGTACTTTAATGTTGTCTTCTGTTCTCAAGAGTTACCACTAAAAAAGCCTGAAACACCAAGAAAAAAATCACAAACCAGAATACTGGAAGTTATGTCATTAACCATAACCATCCATTAAGACATATTACTACTGTTTAGGGCTCTTCATATACACTTCCTTGTGAAAGCTTTAAAATGGCTTAGTTTTGTAATAAATCGTATACTTCACTAACATAACAGTGTTTTCTGCTAAAAATACATTCTATTCTGTGAAAAATCTATAATATGAAAAATTGTGTGTTAGCTCATTACACATAAACTCACATGGGAACAAACAAGCATTTAAAACATATTCTTATTTCAGTACATCTTTTTCTTTTTCTTTAAGAACCAAATTTAAAAGATGCCTTATTGCACAATCATGATATTCTGTAGGGGAACTGGTAAAAAGAATGGATTTTTTTTCAATAATTTCTACACTTGTTAAGAGGCAACATGCACATACGGTCGAGCACATTTTGAAAAAAAAAAATCTTCTCTTGATGAGTTACATTGCAGGAGACCAGAGGTTGTTTGCCTGTTCTCAGACATCCCACTTAGGCAAACAGATTGACTGAATGTGAAGCGCTGTTGCATACACTGTGTAGAACTGCACCTCCTCTAAATAACCAGTTCTGTAACATCATTTATTTATCTAGCATATGCTAACAGTAAAAAAAAAAAAAAAACAACCAAAAAAAACCCAAACAAACCTATACTGCAGTATGAGAAAAGTTTTATTATGTTACATAAATATTTTAGCCTGCCAGTGTGGGTGACATTTTTCTTTTTTCTGAACTGACTTGATCTGAAATATCCCCCTCCTAGACTACTAAAGTCCAAAATAATAAAGAAAGAAAAGAACTAAGCAATTATAATAAAATAAAATAATAATAAAAATGGTTCAGAAACCATGAGAAGGTCAGTTACTGTTGATTTAAACAAACCTTATTTATTCCCAGTGCAAAGTAAGGAAGAAACCAAGCAGATGCAAACTTCATGTAATTTAATGTAAATTAATATGTAAATTAGTCATAGCCCTCTGGTTCCTGAAAAGTTGCCCGTGTAGCCTTTTGTGTTGTAACGGTTGTAGTCCATTGCGCTAGACAAAGGGAACAGATCACAGTATAAGTGAAAGCCAGAAAGAGCTATTTAAGGAATTAGAACCAAATAAATTAGAGAAACAGCAGCACCACAGAGGTCCTCTAGATACACATATTTTTAATTCATTTCCATTATTCTCCTTAGTTGTTTCTAAAACACCCAAGTGATACTACTTTTAGGTATTAGCACCTCATTCCATAACTACTTTCAGGTCTTTTCACATACTGAGAAAAGTCTCTTATGCAACAGTCAGTATGATTACTTTTATTTTTCATTTCATTAATGTATTTTGGCAAGGCTGCCAGCATACAACATTTGCCTCTTTCTCCAACAAATGTTGTACTTTTTTTTACCCCAGACTAGAAAGCTGTTCCTGAAGTATTGTCAGCTAAGTCAATTGTATTCCTGGCTTTTACATTGCTTTTTTAAAGGTCTACATCAGAAAATTATCTAAAAGAAAAGATATATGCATATATATCTGCTTGCTTCTCCCTTTCATGCTTCTAAATGATATTGTAACTCAATGAAAAAGATTTCTAACTCCAGTTTATCTCACTTCAACCTACCGTCTCCCTTATATATGTGTGTATAGGCACACACACTCTCCCACACACTCATTTCCCCTACTCTGTTCAGTTGGGCATCAGGAAGAAGATGAGAATCAACCAGAGCAGAAGAAGGGCGGAAATGTGAAGCTGAAATGAATCACTGGAAAGGAGAGGACTACTGGAACATTCACACAATTTGTGAGATTTTTTTCCAGAATTTCATTATACAAAAAGCAAGGAGTAACTACACATAAGACAGTCCGTGTCTGACGACTGTGAATATGGGAAACAGATGTGGCAGAAAATCCAAACTATGAAAAAACAGCATGGCTAAAAGCAAGCCGGATGAGTCTAGCTGGAACTCCAATAACAAAGGAAAGCCAAAGGCTATGCTGAAAATACCAAGTAATATTGATACTGTTGATCCACAACACAAGTTGACTAACCATAGCTGATGTGGAGGATCCCTTGTCTCAGTGTGTCTACTTTGGACTACAATTGGCCTGGGGTCCTAACCTGGACATCCTCACTACATACATGGTTCAACACTGCAGAAATGACAGTTATTCCACCAATGGTTGTTTTCTGGACTGTGGGTCCCTTAATGAGCTACATCATGCTATTCATTTATTTAACACTTCTACTGATATTTTACTCATGTAAGGTCTCACAGATGGAAGCAAACCCTATTTCTGTTTCCATATCTGTTTCCAGCATGTTTCTGTTTCTGCTCTTTTATAAGTTATTGCACTGATCTTGCTATCTGAACCTCCTCCTACCTCTGAAGTCCATTATTGTCAAAACAAACTTTCATTTTGTGTGCATGAATTTCTGTGTGAGGGGAAGGGGCACAAAATGGTACTCTACTGTTATGGTTATGTCAGATACTACATGTGGTCACCGTGGATGATTTGGCTTGTTCTTTCTGAATATGTTTTCAACTGAAAAGCAAAATATAGATAGTGATTTTTTGAGAGTCTTTGCATTGCTAACAGATTTGGCTCTCGGATGACCAGAGGGTCTGATCCCTGGAGACAACTTCATCAGCAGGCTGCTGTGATTTCATCCTGTTTGTCAGAGACACAGCTTGTGCCTGCTGCAGAACCTTCAAATGCAGAAGGGCATAGCTGAAGCGTCTTGTGATAGGTGTTTTTATACAATTTTACACAATGTTACTTTAATTAAAAAATTTTCAGAAGCTTTCAAATGTAGAGAAGACAGTGCCTAAGTGGAGCTCATAATCCATCGATAGCTACCGATTAATGACTGATCAGTTGGAGAGGACACCTTTCAAGTGTTCTCCCTGATAATATGCATGAGAAATATTGATGAAGCCATCTGGATATGGGAAACATATGAATCTCTCTTCTTTGCGCTTTCCTGGTGTGTGGGTGGTGTTGACAAGTTCCAAATTTCACTGTTGTGCCTACTCCAGGATATACGATTTGGGAAGCTTTCCAGGAAGGATGCATAATAGCTGAGTTCTGTTACTCTGCCTCAGACTCAAAGGGGATGGTGACACCTTTCTCAGCAAGACAGGGACATTCACAGGATTCAAATATCAACTTGTGATATAGAAGACAATATACTCCAGCACCACTGGCTGTAGTCAGAAAATGATAGCACATGTAACGACATTATTTGCATGCCACATGGCTCTAAAACATGGTTTTTGTTGTCTGAGTGCAAAATGGCTTCGCATAACAGACCGGGCACCAACATCCTCAACAGCTTTTTAATTACAGGTGCCAGATATGTCCTGCACAGCCTCTGTGAAGATGTGATGAGACTTTCTATTCAGACCAGAACAGCAAGAAGCCAGTTTTCTCAGGACCTATATAATCTGCAAATAGTCAGGACACCTAGCATACCATTAATCTGTGCTTTCATTGTAAGGAATCCACCGAGTGCTGAGGAGATTAAATAGGACAAGAAGAATGTAGCTGCACATCAATGCCTTTGGGTTTTGTCCCTCTTTTGGTAAAGATTGATGAGCTGTGTATTTCCTTGGAATCCTGAATGGTACCACACTGGGTCTTCTGAGACACTAAAACAGGAGAATGGGGACAACTAGTTCCCTGAAAAAGGGACAACAGAAGGTAGGGTATATAAGGAAGAAAAAGAATATTGAGACAATGGAAAGACTGAATAGACAAGGAAAAAGCAAGATGAGTCACTAAGGATATTGGGTGTACTAGCAAATATAAAGATGTACGAGTCATGTTTTATACAGTGCAAGAGTTATTCTGTAGTGTGGGTTTACAGCCTGATGTTTTCAAAACTTCCTGCTAGCACTTGTGTGCTAGTGCATTCTGGAAGACTGTGCCCACTTGACAGATTTGTTCCCATTAGATACACTCCTGATTATATCTTACTGTCTAGTTTCTTGCACAAGAAATGTTTACCTGCACAAAGTGTACCCTTCATGAACAGCAACCCAGTAAGTGGAGATGAAAATGGATCTGTTACAAAAGCACACTCTACGTCTGTATTTACACCAGGCAGAATAACTACCAGAGAATTTTCTTATGTAGAAGTAAATGATATATGCCAGGGTCTCCAAAATATAGAAAAAGTCAAATGACACATTTGTTACACATTACATTAATTGAAGTAGCTAATCTTTTAAAATATGAATGGAGAAATAGGTTACCAGACAGCAAACCACAAAATACTGGCAAGTTTACTCTCTAAGACACAAATAATTAAGATACCCTAAAATTAGTCTGACCTACACATTTCTGGCAGCTGGTTCATGCTTATTCACTTTTTAGACCAAGGAAGCTTATGGAAAGTCTGAACTAAAGTGCTAGATATAAGCAATGCTTAAAAATTATTAGAAACACTGGTTGAGCAAGGCTCCCTATAACATGCCATTACTGAATGTACTTTTCTAAAGTCTGATTTATCACAGTCACTAACTCTGTGTAACTTTAAAGAAGTGTATCTTCGTTTGAAAGGAAGCACTTTAAAAAAACTTTACATAATAGTTTTTCCTTTTACTAATGAAAGCAATGTATATGTGGTTGAAGCAGATGAACTAAAATGGGTTTAAATCTGCACATGGAAGTCTAAGTAACATGCTTAAAATATAGATAAGCTCAATCTTACAGTGAGTAATAGTAATTACCCTGCAGCTATGAATCACAATAAAAAATAATGGGGTTTTTTTTTGTCTTATGTCAAGTGTAGTTTGGTGGGGTTTTTTTCTGCTGAGGCCAATTGATTACCGACAAAGTAGAAACTGAAATTTGTACATGACTTGGAGAGATTTGCGTTTTTTTTTTTCTGTATGAAAAATAAATCATTGTTTCTATATAAGCAGTATTTCGCCTTTTCCAGAAACTTTTCGTGTGCTAGTAATTCATGTTTTAAAAAATATTCTTTTTTCTGTAACATTTTTTCCTGTCACATATGGAATTGGACAGAGACCCTAGAAAGATCAATTGTAATAGTGGTGGAAAAAAGTTAGGGAATGAAATTCAAAGACAGTTTTATAGAATCAAGATCAAATGTAAACATTCTAAGGAGATTTATATATCCAACGGAAGCAAGTGCAACAGTTCGCTCTTCACATCATATAGAGTCATAGAATTATTTGGGCTGGAAAAGACCCTTAAGATCACTGAGTTCAACTGTAAAACTAACATTGCCAAGTCCATCAAGTGGGTAACCTCAAATGGATAGCCAGTTCTAAGCAGAAATCCTGTATTAAAAAAAAAAATAATAAAAAATAATTATTCTTTCCACATGGCAGGGCATTTCCACTCCAGCAAAACATATTATTAGAAACATTTTATATTTCTATATATAGAACATACAATCTGCCTCTTAAAACACAAAACCTGCCCTTCACATCTTATTTTTCATACATATAATGCTCAACTTAAATTTATTTCATCTTCATAAGCCAAGTTTTATTTTGGAAAGATGAATAGCAGCCTTTCACCAAAGAAAATTAAATTAGGGATATCAAGATGTCCAACTGGTTTGCAAAGAGTAGTAGCCTACCATCATTTAACTGCAGTTCTGCACCCACAAGTTCACAGAACATTCAGAAAAGTCCATGGTCACCTGTTTATTCAGCTTGCTATACCTTCTTACAATTTCCTACAATGTTGTTATTATTTTAAAATTTATTTTATGAGGAAGATTTTTCTATATATATTCCAAACACAGATTTTGGCAAGATCAGGAAAGGCATTCATATGGCAAGTTATGACAACATTATGTAATAGGTCAATAGTATTTCTATAGCCTCATATTTCTTGAGCTTGAAACTTCTGTTCTATTTGATTTTGTGAGGACATTTTCTCTCTTAAAGCTTCACTTCAGGGTCAGAATTTGGAAACTAAATGTATGTCTTGAACTGTGCAAATATGGTACCACAAATTTCAGTATAAATTTCATAAAGCCCAGTATGTGCCTAGGTTTTAGTGTCAACTTCATTTCCATTAAAGGTATGGTATGAACATGTGAACTTATGAACACGTGAACAGTCAAACCCTGGTGCTTGCCTCTTTGCACATTTTAGTCCATAATTTAGACGTGTTCACCAGGGCCCAAGTGAGCCTCTAGAATCTTCAGAACATGCACCTACCCATAGAATTGGCAACTGCACAACTAATACTCAGTAGAGTGGTTGGAACATCCCAAATTATGTTGGACTTCTATCTGCATTTTCATTCACTTGCATGAGTGAGTAGCTGCTTTTGTTTCTTTACCCATTCATCTAACCTATTTAGCTTTTCTTTTTTGTAAATTTGCAAATTAAGCATAGAGCTTGCCCATTTCTGTTTATACAATTGTGGTGAAGAAAACATTTATTATTCCTTTTTTTGCTTAACAAGTAAAATGAAGGTTAAATGTATGAAATGTCAAATGTCTCTGGTTTTCTTTCCAAGTTTTGGTCAGAAAACTTTTCAGCTCCTCTCTCACTGGACTCCCACTATATATTTAAGAAAGCAATGCATTCATTTTGCTTATTGAAATGTTCACAATAAGGCAGAGAGGACTAGATTATAAGTGAGAAAAAAGAATATTTGCCATTGCCTTGCAAAATCTTTCTGTTTTCTGAGGAAAACCTTGCAAAGTCTTTTCCTTGCCAGCTTGAATGGTGTTCATGCTGCTGTCCAGATCTTGTTTCAGAAGGCCTGGGAAAAACAGATGAGCCCACAAAACACTGAGGGCACACATGAGGCAGTGGTGCTTGCTCAAGCCTGGCTTATCTCTGCCCAAGAGCTTTGCTATGATGCAGCAACCAAAGAAAGAGGCTATTGCTACATGCAGTAATATCTTCTGTGTTTCAGAACAAATGAGAACTGCATATGAGAATAAATTAGAGCATTTTGGTATCTGAGTTTCTGAAACACTGAAATTTTAAACAGCTTTTGGAATGAAAGAGCATGTAGAGACTTAAAAAAAATGATGTCTTCAATTCTCAGATTTGTTAAATTACCCTTTGTTCTTACACCAAGATGTCTATGAGAAGAATGCTCAGAAATTGATCTTGTAAACACAATGATATTTTGTTTACATATTTATTAAATATCCAATTTCCCAAAGATATTTCTGTCTAAATTTCTGGTGAAACACTCAACCTATCTTGTCATTCTTTTCCCCCAACATACAAAGATGACAAGACTATTTATGTTTGCATGAAAAAGAAAATTTGTACATAACATTCTGTGTATAGCGTTGCCACCATTTGTAATAAGTGTTTTCAAATATTACCTACAAAATGTCAGAGTCCGAAAAATGAAAGGTTACCCAAAGTTTAGAGGGTACAGTATCCAATGCAGCTGGGTTGTCAAAGGGCTCAGTGTGCACAGTCCCTCTCATCTGCACTATTCTGTTTGGAATAAGATTATTGCTGCTAAGAATGCGCTTCAATATTATACAAAAGGAGTAGCAGCTTTTTAAGGACACATACCACCTAAATGGCTTTGGCTGTGATAATTTGCTTAAAACTGTGCTATATCCAGGCTAGACTGTGATGTTTAAAATCTTTGTTAATACAACACTGATGTCAAACATGTGTGAAACTCTCATAGAATTCTAAGTGTGATATACTCCACAGAAGCCTGCAAGACCTAGACAAAAAATATCCATTATGTTTTGCCCAGCCACTCTTGACAGAATAATTTTACAATAGAACCTGAACTCATTCTCATTTCAGAAAATAGAAATTTCAAAGTATCAAATCAAAGAACTTTTTCGTATGTTCAAGGACAAAGATCTTTAAACTAAGAGTCAGCGTTGACCTAAGGAATATAAGTAGAAGTTCCCCTTTCCAACAGGAACTAATAGGCATACTCAGAAGCCTAGCAAAATGCATGTCTACAGTCCATTTTAGATATTTATGTCCTTAAACTCTAAAGGAGTCATGGATTTTTTTTTCTTTTTATTTGGAGTAGTACTTTTAAAAGGGTTTAATTCAGAATTTAAAAAGTTTAGAAAAATCTGTTTTCTTAAATTTTGTTTAGGTATGTATTTTGACTTTCTAACATATCTAAAGGGTAAAGTTACCACATTTTTAGATTCTCTTTGTGTGTCTCTGATTTTGTAAAAGTCAGATGTAAACAACAGTCATACCATGAAAGGAATGCAAAGGAAAAACTATCACCTATGACACTGGCAATGAATAGATGTCTTCTAAAAGCACCTATTTTTAATCTTTCTTCTGGGAACTTGTTGAGTTTTCTACTTCAATGGTTTTTAAATACAGAGATACTATATATAGTTCAAGATAGCCAAAACCCCAAGTTTTTGATTTATTATGTGCTCTGCAGAAATAGCTTACATGTATCAAAACCATTTAAAAGCTTGTAACAAATGCACTTAATGTACAAATTGATATAAAATACAGTGAATGTGGACACTTCATACTGCAAGGTACAGCATGAGTTGCTTATGAAGGATCACCAGTTGAATCAAGGAATTGTTAAATCAAGATCAGAAGCTGACATTTGTTCTCACAAAGAAACTTTTTTTTTTTTTATACCTAAAAGCATGAAACAAGACTTAATTGAGCCTTGACACAGCTCTCTCTCCCAAAATATTTAGAAGCAAATATATTTAGGGGAGAAAAGAAATACACCAGGTTGGCAGCAAAATTTGAAATTTAATCTCTATGTTCCTTTTAGAAGACTCCAAAATGAAGGTAATCTATGAAAACTGACTTCCTCCTCTAGGAAGAAAAGTGCATGTGATATCATCTGAGACATTGTATGCAAAGAAAGAGAGGATTCCTGATGAGGTGTGTGTCAGAAAAGCATTTATTACAAATTACTTGGCTTGAGAAGAATAGAGACCTTACATATTTAAATCAAGTACAAATAGTTGGGGTGCTTTTCCTCTTTTTTTTCATTTCTTTTATAAATATATCAGCGTGGCACATATTTTGATGTCATAAGTGCTCTTACGTGCCTATTATCTTAATTTAGCTTGAGATAAATGTGTTACATCTTTAAAAAGTGTTCCTCTTTTGAAAGTGTACATATCTGTAACTTGGACACTTAAAGTTTAACAGACTTCACACAGATTCATCAGTGTGGAGAGGGTGAAACACACTGTACCTACAAAAAATACCTAAAGTGATTTGTGGGGAAGTATCAAAGATGTCAGAGGAGGAAAATTCTCTGCCAGGGACAGGTTATAATCAGCAGATGTTTCGTGGCGCATATCATTACAAGGGGAAGAGGGAGATTAGAACATGTTATCTTTCAAATGCCCGTAAAGTATCAAAAAATGTGATGAAGTTAATATCACTGAAACATACTTTGAACAAGAAGCCTAATCTTCCAGTACACATTTTTCACGCCAGAACTTTAGAGCAAGCACTAATAATAATAACAACAAGATATAGCTAAAATGTAAGCACATCCATAAGATTAAAGTACGTGTTTAGAACTGCTGTTTCTTTCTACACAACACAGAACATGGCAGCACGAGCACTGCTCTGCGGAATTGTTTTTAATAAAGAATGGGTACCATATTTTCTATGTAAAAAATCTGTTTGTACAACTGAATCTGTTATGCAACAACTGGATTGAATCACCTGTGAAACTAGACAAGAACATTCTTTAATATTTATCAAGTGAGAAACATAAAAATGAACATGCTGTATCTAGTGTTATTATTAATTTGGATGTGAAGTACAAGTCAGAAGCCTAAAACAAAGTTATCAATATAAAATTCCAGTGAGGTAGAAATTTTAATATTTAAGGTGTATTATCTTTTTTTTAATATTAGGAGTTTTATTAAGTGAGACAGGGGATCCCACATCAGTAAAAAAGAAATCTAAATACTAGGAAGGGACTTAGTGCTTTCCTGATGTCAGACTTCTAGCTTTCAAAGGCATATCTTAGAAGAAATGAGAGAAATTCTGTGGACAAACTCAAAAGAATTTAGATTACAGTTTAAAGAAAAGGTAGTACCATTATCAGAAATATTTGCAGGACGTATGGGGCATCAGAGGAAGACACAGTGAGACAACATGTTAAAGAATAGTTGAAATGTTGTATGCGTGAAGAAATTTATTTGTATTAGGAATATGAAATACGTGGGATAGATGCCCTCCATCTAAACAGGGTGGAACAGCAATACAAGTTGCTGGTTACAATAAAGAATAAAGCATATGTTCACAAATTTTAGATAAAAGCAATACAAAGCAGTCTCTGTGAAGTGTAATTTAAGTGGGCCACGTGACAATAAATATCAAAAACATGATCAAACATAGATTTATTTAAACACAGTGGTGGAAGTCTGTTGGAAAAAAAAACCGTAAAACTGAAAATCTGGTTCTGAGACTACTGACTAATGTATTTATAGTGTTCGATTAGCTATTTCAGTGCAAGAACAATGTTGTGTATTAAGAAAAGCTTATACCTAAAAAACTAATTGCTTCCTGGGTGTTTTAGTCAGACAACCAAAAAGGCAATAAGCAGGTCTTGACTTAAGCCTTGCCTGTGTGCAGGACAGGGCTCAGAATTTTACAGCTTCTCAAATTGAGCAGCTTTCTGGCAACGTATATACAGAAAACACCTACTGCAGTAATGTTGAAGCATCTCTCCCTCCCTTCAGACCTCCCTCCATCTCTCTCTTTCTTAAATGGAACAACGTGAATGATTAGAAGGATTAATAAAATTATTTTTAAGGTGTAAAACATTTTAGTCTAGAATTCTATAAAGATATTAAGGTCATTAAATTGGTATCTTGGAGAAAACATATCCTGCATAGAAAAAGATGTAAGTAAACAAGAGAAAAAAGGAGGTCTGTTCTGCTCAAATAACGCATGCAATAAATCTTAACAACATAGCTGAAATCTAGTCCAATTCTTGAAAACAGACAATAATTATAACTATAGCTTTTAGAAGGTGTTCCCAGAATGACAAAGGAAACACTAGCCTAGAATTCTGCTATACACAAAAGACAAACAACATCCTCAAAAAGGACTGAAAATGGTACCAATTTTAATAAATTACAACATGAGATGTTTATTAAAATTGCAGACATCAATTTAACATTAATATTTTCACCATACCTAAAAGAAAGTATTAGCATTCATATTTTGTAAAAAAAAATAATCAGTGTACTGACTGTGTTTTACATACTAATTCCTGGCTCTAATTATCTTACAGTTTATGTGTTGTTGCTACTACTTGCACTGAACTTGCTATAAAAAATAGTAGTAAATGTACTCAGTAAAATAATCTAAATATAATAATCTACTCTTGACCAGTTCAATTGCACTCAATACTGACTTTGAATAGACCAGAATTTATTATGTTGTACTACTATTATTCAAAGCAAATATTCCGTGGTATGTTCATTTCTTTAATGATTTGTTCTCTATTCCGGACAACCTAGAAAATCTCTCCAATGACTTAACTATTTCCAGCACAAGATTTTCACTAAATACATTTTCCCAACAGTTTTGTTTTTTTCTTAGATATAGCTCTGGTGGGAAGAGTTGTAAGATTTGATCTACAGTATTCTACTCTTCTATCTTCCTGTGTCTTGAGATCAACAAATTGGAAATGATTGCTAAAGTCAAGCCATGTAACTAGACAGCGTAACATCTAATATACTCCTTTTGTCAGCTTGTCAGAGAGAGAATTTCAGTAAGTGATACATTACACCATGAAAAAACTCTTTCAAACAAGCTTATTAATGATGATAAATAAAGAACTCGTGCAAAACCAAGCAATTAATCCTTTGGAAGCTTTCCATTGGAGTTACTATTAAGGCATCAAGAAATGCAAATACATACATAAACCAATCCTTTGTGAATATTCCACCTAAGGTTAGTGCATTTTCTTGCAAACCCATCTGTAGTTAACTTCTTTCATATCACTTCTTATTCAATAAAATATTGTCTTTATTTTAATAAAGGAACAATCAACATTCATGCGTAGTGGCAAGAATTACTTAAAGAAAAAAATATACCATCTTAAGTGAAAATTTTAAATATTCAGAGACATTGTATTTTCTTTTCAGAGACTAGATATTGATTTATGTACTTATAAAGCTACAGTATTTTTTGTTTCTGCTATAGGGACAGAGCAGATTGCAATATTCTGACATTAATAATGCATTGGAAATAAAGGGGAACAGTAAGCAAAAATTTGTGCTGCAGTTTGTAAAAAATGTGAGAAGTCAAAAGGTTATGGAAAAATCCTCCCAGTAAACACTATTTCTAGTTACAGTCTTGTAAAGCAGTTTCTCAGTGTGAAGTGGATCAATGTCTCAGCACAACAGAGGATGGGGTACATTGGTGTTTTCAATTATCTTTTTTTTTTTTTTCCATAGGTCTCCCAGATTATTCCCTGTTTGTTTTATGAGCTGTGGTTAGAAGCATAAAATGAAGTAAAAAATCTTCTAGCATTTATTTTATCCTGTAAACACAGATCAGTTCAGATCCCAACTTACTGTCAGACAGGAGGAAAAGCTTTTGGACATATGCTTTCAGTATAAATCACAGAAAATAACAAAAAAAGATAACCAAGGTGTGCATTACGATAAAGTGTGAAAGTCTTTTGCTGTATATAGCATAAAAAGAGATATGGATCTCAAACAGTTTAGAATAAGCTTTTGCTGAATCAGTTTGACATAAATTAATATGTCACAGAGATCATCTGAAGGGAAATTATTTTTTGCCTTATAGAACAAGGTTTTTCCTTTTTCTCGCTTTGCTGTGTACTTGAACAATAAGTATAACATTTGTTATGAAGACTAAAGAGGTACTATGGTTGTATATTTTTACAATAGGACAATAATGGATCAGTGATTTAGTGGAAGGTAGTACTAAATCAAAATGATCTTCAATTTTGTGACAGTAACTTTTTTTTTTACCAAAATAAACTGCAAGATTATCCTAACTAGTGAAATTTTAAGTTAGATCAAAAGTAAACACTTTGTCAAGTGAGTATTCTGTCACTAGCATCTCATTGACTGCTTCAAGTTTTAGATTTTTTTTCTTTTGCATTACAGCTTTTAAAGAAAGAGAAATGACAGAGGTGGTAATTTTCCAAAGTGAATGAATGGGAAGCCAAGAATAGGAAGGACACAACAGTCAAGTTAATCAGTTCTATCACATCACAGCAAGAGTTGTAACAAAGCCTATAATTAAAGTACTTAGAAGAGAGCATTAGCCATGGACATTGAGGGTTTCCGTGTACTCGTAGAGACTGATAAAAGAGAATCTGAACATTAAGTCCTCATTTTTTTCCAAAGCAGGTAATTCTGTAGCAGAACACCTAGTAAAGTTTGCTGAAAACAAATCAAAAATCAAAAAATCACAGAATCACAGACTGGTTGAGGTCAGAAGGGACTTCTGGAGTTAATTTCATCTAACTCCCCTTCTCAAGCATGGTCAGCTAGAGCCAGTTGACCAGGACCATGTCCAGACAGCTTTTGACAGGGAGGAGGCTCCACAAGTGCTCTGGGCAACCTCTGCCAGTTACCCTCACAGTAAAAGAATATTTCCTGTTAGTCAAGTTGAACCTCAAGCATTTCAATTAGTGCCCATTACTTCCTATCCTGTCACTCTGTCTTCTTTACACTCTTCTTCAGACACTTCAACAAGATCTCTCTTGAGCCTTCTCTTCTCCAGACTAAACAGTTACAGCTTTCTAATAATTTCCTTATAGGAGAGGTGCTCCACTCCCTCAGTCATCTTTGGGACCCTTTGCTGAGCTCTCTTCAGTATCTCTATATCTCTCTTGTACTGAAGAGCTCAGAACTGGACACAGTAGTCCAGATGTGGCTTCACCAGTGCTTAGTAGAGGGGAAGGATCCCCTCCCTTGACCTGCTGGCAACACTCCTAACAGTATTCTGCAGTCAAGGCTACTGCTAGCCTTCTTTATGGCAAGGGCATATTACTGGTTTGAGGTCCACTAGGACCCCCAGGTCTTCTGCAAACCTGCTTTCCAGCTGATCAGTCTCCAACATATACCGGTGTATGGGGTTGTTCCTCCCCAGGCATCCTCTTGTTGAAATTGCTTTTCATGAGTTTTCTGTCAGCCTGTCGAGGTCTGGATGGCAGTCTGGAGTATCAGTCACTGCTCCCAGTTTGGTGTTGTATAAAACTGCTGTAGGTACGTGCTCCCCCTCATCATACAGATCATTAATGAAGGCATTGAACAGGATTGGATCTAGTACTGACCCCTGGGGGTCAGTTACTGCCAGGATGGGCTAGTTACTGTCCACCAGATAGATGTTGTGTGACTGATCACTACCCTCTGGGCCCACCCATTCAGACAATTTTCAGTCCACCTTACTATCTGTTTATCCAACCCATACTTCATCAGCTTCCCTACGACCATCTCGTGACAGTGTCAAAAGCCTTAGAAGTGTTGTAGAGGATGATTTTATAAGGTTCTTCACTCATTTGTCAGTTTGGCTACACACGTCTATGATTTAGTAATGGACCACTTCTTAATTTCTCCGTCCCTCCATAATTTGTTAAATGGAGGCAATGATACTTCCCTTCCTTCTGATGACATTTGTGGGGCCAAGTTCTTATTTTTGAAGCTCTTATTACCTATTGTTACTTGCTTTATCATATGCTTGCATTGGCATTAATAATATTTATGTTTTTATTTACCAAATTAAAGACTTTAATAGCCGTATTTGCACTATTTTATTTTTTTTTTTTAATATCTCGTGGTGGCTCAGACACTGCTGTTGAGCTATATGGTAAGGTGTTGGTCACCCAACTGCAATTGTGACCTCTGTCTGCCTAGGTGGAAATCCTTATCTGGGAGCTGTTATTTTCTAGAAATGTTATTGATTTAGTGTAGTTAAACTGGGAGAGCTAGACTGGGAGTGGGAAAGAGAATTGCTGGAGAATATTCATAACATATTATCTCAATGAAATATCTGTTAATACACATTTAATTATCCAGATGATTAATAAAATAAATATTTATTCTCTTTGTGTTTATTAAAAGACAAATCTTCCTGACACATCTCTTACAGAGAGTGATACGTGTAAAATTAAATTCCTAACACACTGAACTTGTAAATAATATTAAACCATTTTTAACCGGGGAGTTGTACTGTTGTGATTAAATCTCTCTTTGTATATTATCAGTTAATTTATATGTAAGAGTAGTGGGTTAAATAGAGCCAAAACAAAATAGAAACCTTGTCAGTATCTGTATTAAATAACCACAAGCACAAAATCTGAGCATCTGCAGAATCTGCTGTAAAAGAAATATAACATTCTGTGTCAGTGGGGGACGGAAAACAGTGGAAATAGTCAAGTTTAAATTTGAAGGTGAGAAATATTTTTGTTCTGACTCTAAATTTCGTAAATCAAGATTATTGATATGGGGAAATTGAGTGAGATTCACAACAAAAAAAAATAGACTAGAAAAAATAACTATGTCCTCCTCTGTGTGTGTGTGTGTGTGTGTACTGGGAAACAGATAATCTTTCCATGCTCTTTTCACAAGAAAAGTCCAGAAATGTCTGGGCACTTTGGGATGAGACTGGATAAAATAATGTGTTAAACAGTAAATACTGAAAATTTCTCAGTAATTACGCTTATGTAAAAGACTATTTTAATAATTGTTTTTCTGTCAGGAAGTAATACTATACTTCATAGTATATTAGCAGAATTATTTGGAATATTTTCTTTCTTAGAACAACTGTTGATAACACACAGGTTAAATGACAAACGTATTCTTCCAAGACAGATGCCACAACTGAGAAAAGAGTACAGTCTGAAAAGTTTTATGTTCAGTGGGAATTGATTTAGAGAGTCTATTTTTCAAGTTTTTATTGTATCTCTGAGATAATTGGTCATCTTGGGCTATTGTGACAAATTCCGTATTTGGGTTTCAAGAAAGAAACATGCAGTCAACTGTTTTTATATATCAGAAGTAATCTAGAGGGGCTGATTCATTTTGGTAAGGATGATCTGCTGAGGATTGCAACAGAAATTCAATTTACTAGGGAGAAATAAGAGACATGGTATATATTCTGGGCCATATGTCACAACATTTATCACTTTGAATAAAACAAAGGAAAAGTTTTAATGTGGATGTTTCACATCCTCAGTCAGTATTATTGTCATGGTTTAGCCCCAGCTACTATGAAGAAACTTAACTCTGTCCTAGCCAAAGACAGCACAATTATGAACTCCGAAAGTGACGCTTTTCTTTCTCCATGTTGTTCTTCCCATTGACCATGCCAATAGAATTATTTCCAAAGTGTTCTTAAAGACTTTATGTTTAATTTTTAGTCCTTAGAACAAGAGAAGATTGAAGGTCATGACTTCAACTAATTAATTTTTACTTCACTTTTCATTCCCTGAAGTTATGGCTTTGCAATTTTTGAACTAAATGTGATTCTGTGATTCTGTGAAGTCATGGCTGCTTTTACAGGTATCATATAATCGACACTATCTGTAACTTATCATTCAGAGGCTTTGTGATTTTGCAATTATGTAAAGACAGTCAAAATAGTAGTGAGCAAGAAGATAAAAACACATGAAAAGGTTGTAATTAAATACATTGAAAAGCTATAGTAAGGAAGATCTGGGATGTCCCTCAGTTTTTCATCTCAAGGCTTCTTAGGTAATTGAAGTAGATATACAAACATATGAGACTGGAAGGATATATGAGAGTATATTTTAAAATAATCTTCAGTTTCATATTGATTCCCATGAAAACCAGCCTCTGAAAGTAAATCATGTGCATTATTCATTTTTCTTCTTTACTTGATCAATCTAAAATGTTTCTTTTCTTACTGTGAATATGATGCAGAGCTCTCAGATTGCAGTACAATTTGCACAGAAGACAATGCATTTTTTTATTAAGATATTTGGGCAGTTCTTTACACAGATTATCCTGTGGGTATCTAAAAAGTGATGATGTGACCTTTACATCAGAAACCTGCTTTCTTTTTTCTGGTAACTTGCCTCTGAAGCTATAATCCATAATTTTTTTCTTAGCTAAAATCCATACAGAAGACAACTTCTTTCACCTAAAGTCCTTTTTTTTTTTTTTTTTTTTTTTTTGACATTTCACTAAACACACTTGTTATTTTGCATCTAATATTTACAAGGAAGCTATATTTTTTTTGAATAATTTATTATAAATCTTTCACTTATTTAATTGATGTAAGGCTTTTCATTAATAGAATGCTTTGATTACAGCTCTGTATGTAATCCGATGCATCTTTTTTTTCATCATATTTTTTCCCTTTATCTTAGGTTATGAGTTTCTTCTAATGAACTGTTTATACATTATTTTTTAAAAGTATTTTGTTCCACAGCCAGAAGCTTTTTTTTGAAGCTACTTTTGTGCTGAAATCCCTTCCTTGTTACATGAAGGGACAACAAAAAACACACTAATTAACATTGGATTATTTAAACAATAGTATTACAGAAAGTCCAGATAAAATTTCAAGATAGGTTTACTGTAAGGTATCTAAACCATAGGTGCTTTGATGCATCTGCTCACTTTATTCGTTAATATTTACTCTGATTATATATGTATATATTTTCACACTTATATTTCAAAGATATATATATGCCTAATATATATTTATGTTTTTATGTATGTATGTATATGTCTTTTTTCACCTGCATTTAATTTCACGTTGGAAAGAATTGTTTTAGAGTGTATATATATGTGTGTCACATATATATGTGTTTGTATATATATAGTTTCCAATCTGTGAAATGTTTTTCAGAAGTCACTGGTGAACCAGGAACTTACTGACACCTTATAATGATCCAGCTGGACTGTAAATGTCTTAATCTATATAGACAACCTAATTTGCTTTTGTTAAATAAGGGGGACAGTTGCAGGTAAAAATTCCAGTTCATGAGAAATTGCATCATTCTCACTGGACAGGAGATGTAGTTAAGGAGTTCCAGCCAAGACCTTGAATAGTATGAGCAACTCTACAGTGCTTAGAGAAAGTCATAGGCTTCTACCAGATATTTCACTTAAAAATTTTTTTCACTGTCAAGAACATTGTATTAGCTCCATGAGAGGGAGTTTGTCTGGACCCAAAAAAAAGCAGTAATACGACTAAAGCATGGATCTAAAATTGCATTGTGCTTAACCTTTTCTGAGATAATCCCTCTACTGCATGAGCTCTATGGTACCTCAACTGAAATTCTTGTTCAATTTTATTGCTTTTGGAGAATTAAAATTAAATGAAATTAAAACCCAGTATCTAGTAGTATACCTTTACTTTCTGACTATTGTCTTCAAAATTGTTCATGACTTGCCCCCCTCAGTAGCTGTATAAAAAATTAAGAATTAATGCAAATCTACAAGTCTATCAGCAAGTCCTAATAATTATGTATTGTAGTTGTGTCTCATCTTGCAAATAGGAGCTCCAGAATATGTGGTCTGATAACCTCTCCATTTGAGGAAAGAGATAAATATTCATACACAGTTTCCAGGTTCCAGCTGGAATGCCCTAAGGACTTTTACTTTCCTGCAACAACCCCTCCAGAAAGGTCAGGGACTCTCGGTCTCACAGCACATCCAGCCTCCTCACATAGATATCTCAACTCTTATAATATCACCATGACTGAATGCAGGATTTAAGCTGGAAAAAAGCCTGGAAGGTAGACTACCTCGATCTTTTTAAGAAATTGCAACAGCAGTTACATTTTCGCTTTCAAATGTTCATCAAGTTGGAAAAGGAAAGTCACAGTGATGTCACCTTTGTGATTGTGTGATGCTGTAGCTGTATGATGACATGATTGTCATTTGATAAAGGGAATATAAACCATACCAGTGCTTAGTGACCATTTCTGGATTTATTAGCAGTTCCTCGTTAAATATTTAATTTGTATACCCTGCTATCATAGTAGTCTTCCACTTAACCTAGAATCAGGTCTCATGCATAATTTATTTTGGAACATATTTTTATTGTTCTCATTATTCTGTTTGTACAAGTGAGTAATCTAGCTAGACTATATCCAATTTTTTTTTTTTAAAAATAGTGTTTGTAATACTTGAACAACAAAACAGCAATAATGAGTGATTATTCTAATATCACTGATCTTGGAGAAAAAAAAAAAAAACAAAGAAAATCACATCAAATATTATAGCCTTGAACAAATTTTCATCTGAAATATCTAAATAAACATCCATGAACATATACATACATACATATACCAGAGCTGCAAATTTGCCATGTTTCAGTTGTGACAATATTATTTTGTTCTATTCTTTGTCAATATCCTTTAATGTTCCATTTTATATTCTGCTACTGCTGCATGGATAAAAGTCAGTATTTTCATTTTACTTCTATTTTAAAAGTAATTCTGAAGTCCATCATAATGCTACATTTCCTTTTCATTAAGCCTACGTAAATATTTTTGGGCTTGTGGTTTGATGTAACTAAGCTTGCATTTATATTTCAAGATACTCTGAAATAAAGATGCAAACTGAATATATCAAGGGAAGATTTCACATTGTAGTCTTAATTCTAGAGCAAATCCTTGGCACACCTGGTAATTGTATAAACATCTTCTGGTACTATACTAACGAGTTCTGATATTTAAGTCAGTGTGGGCTGAACGGCTTTCATGTGATCCGGCAATTATATGTAATGTTGACACCTGATGCTTTTATAACACCTTTCCCTTCTTTTGTGTATGAACATTCACACTGAATATAGCAAACAATTTGTATAAAACAATTACATTTTTAGGTATAGGTTTGTATTTTGTATGTTTGTGCTAAGCCTATTATAAAGTAATCCTCAGCCCCAGACCTGAAAATTTAGACAACAACAAATGTACTGAGTTGTAACTGAAGCATATAAGGAATTTTGCTTGAAATAATATAAAAATGATGTAAAATGCTCATGTGAAAAATGCACATTCTGCCATTAACTGTAACCCATTCCATTCATTATATAGTTAGGAATAAATTAATATAAAATAGTAATTATAAACCTCTTGATATAACATCTCTTATTAAAACTAAACATTATTAGAATATAAAAAACCATAATATCATCTATGCATACATATTTCTTTAAAATGTAGAAAGCTAAATATGTGTGTTGGAGAGGAAAGTTGTTTATAAAATAGATTTATGAGGTGAATGATGCTTTTATTGGAACTGTGTGAACAGAAGGAGAATCCTGGAAACGTAATAGGTTTTAACCAAGCTGTGCAAAGTTTTGTTATTTCTGTTTTGGTGGTCAAATAGAATTTCAGGGAATATAAGATTAACCCAAAATCTAGAAGACAAAAAAAAAAAAAAAAAAAAAAAAAAAAAAAAAAAAAAAAAAAAAAAGAGTGCTTGTTTTATTTAAAATATCCACCAAACAAAGGTAATTTATCATTTGGAGAGGGACATTTCAATATTTGTTTAGGAAAACAAAACACTGAATTCTTATTTTCTCTCTTTTTCTCTCTTTCTGTCTTTTTCTCATTTGAGGGAGAAGTGAAGCTTCAAACAAATGACTGACTTTAAATCAATTTCACTGGGCTTTTTGGCCTAGAAGTCATTTCTTGATTTAATAAGGTATTTTTACACATCTTTATAAACAATTGAACTGACAAAGTTCAATTCAATTGTCTTGTCTTTTAGACAATTGGATTAAGGGGATGAGATTTTGCAAGCCTCTGATTTTTAGTATGTGATGTTGTGCTAAAGAACAAGTATATTGATCTGTAAATCACCTTTATCTTCAATTAGAATACTTTTCTCTTACTATTTTAATTATTTGTGACCATTCTTCAAAGACTATCCAGTTTTAATGAGCAGAAATTGAGCATTTTTTCTTGGCTATTCCTTACTTCTGAGCTTGAAAGTTTTGTACTTAAGTGTTATAAAGAATATTCCAGATATTTTTGAAATGTTACATGAACATTTGGGTTTTAAATGAACTATTCTGTAATACTTGGATAGCATATAGAAAGAAATTTGATTTTTCAGGAAAGAGAAGATGGACAACGAAGCTTCCAAGAAAGATATATATATAGAATCATAGAATCATTAAGGCTGGAAAGACCTCAAGGATCATCAAGTCCAACTGTCAACCCACATCACCTAACCCACTAAACCATGTCCCTAAGCACTACATCCACATGTGATATATATAAGAAAATGTTATGATACATTTATGATTTTATAGATCTCAATTTGTGCAGATAACATATAATTTTTTCTGATTGGTGGAATTTAATTTTATATTATTTTACATCAAGTTGTAAATTCTAATTTGATTACAGATTATTTGCTTTAAGGTAAACCAACCATCATATAAGCAATGGAAGTCTTTACAAAAGTGGTTTTCTACATTTACGGCTGTTTTCTTGGAGCCTCTGTACTAATATGTCTAGAGCAACCCAATATTCTCAGTAACAAATTGCAGTAATGCATGGACTTAACCGGGGTTTTGATGAGTGTTTTCTATCTGTGATGGGTTTGCCCTTGGCTGGGGGCCAAACCACACACCCACTCATGCAATTCCCCCCCCCACACACCCGAGGATAGGGGAGAGAATTAAAGGAGTAAAGGGAAAAAAGGACTCGTGGGTTGAGATAAGGACAATTTAATAACTAAACTACAATAATATTGAAAATAATACTATATACAAATATACAAATGAATGATACACAGTGATACTGCCCCCCCACCCGATGACCAAGGCTCAGCCTGTTCCCGGCTAATGATCCCGGAGCAGGGAGAGTCCCAAAACCGCAC
This sequence comes from Pterocles gutturalis, assembly GCF_000699245.1. Classification (NCBI taxonomy): domain Eukaryota; kingdom Metazoa; phylum Chordata; class Aves; order Pterocliformes; family Pteroclidae; genus Pterocles; species Pterocles gutturalis. The sequence goes on from NW_010144171.1 coordinate 64,942, forward strand.
TCACGGAACGGAGATAACAGTCCGAGTGTCCCAGACCGAGAGCTGAATGGGATGAGGGGAGAAGGCCATGGGAGAGCGACCACCTGGAGCGAGACGACCCAGAGCAAAAGAGATCCGGAACTGAGAAAAAAAGAAAGAGTCTGATCTTCCGGAGGGTCCTCACCTATACACTGGGCATGACGTGTATGTTATGGAATAGATTATTGGCCACTTTGGGTCTCAATCCAGATCAAATCCTGGGTTAGTAACTGGGGCTGTGCTCCCTCTCAGCTTCTCCAGTCTGCAGACAGACAGAGAAGCTGAAAGACCTCGGCAGCCGCATAAACATCACTTTTTATCAGCTTTCTTCTGAGCACAAATCCAAAACACAGCCTCTTGCTAGCTATTATGAAGAAAGTTAACTCTGACTCAGCTTAACCCAGGACACTATCTGTTCATACAACATACTATATTGTGATAAAAGTATTTGGAGATAGTTTAATGTTTTAAGGTAAGTAGTCCTCATAGGGGACTTCAACCACCCTGATATCTGCTGGAGGGACAACACAGCAGGGCATAAGCAATCCTGGAGGTTCCTGGAGAGAACTGATGACAAATGCCTGATCCAAGTGATAGAGTCGACGAGGAGAGATGTTCTGATAAACATCATACTCACAAAAAAAAAGAATGACTCATTGGGGATACGAAGATTAAAGGCTGCCTTGTCTGCAGTGACTGTGAGATGGTGAAGTTCAGGATCCTGACAAGATGTAGCAAGGCAAAAAGTAAGATCACAACCCTGGGCTTCAGGAGAGCAAACTTTGTCTTCTTCAAGAATCTGCTTGGAGAAGTCCTGTGGGATAAGGCCCTGGAGGAAAGAGGGACCCAAGAAAGCTAGGTGATAATCAAGGTTGTATATTCAAGAGCACTGTATCCCAAAAAAGCAGGAAGTCAGGGAAAAATGCCAGGAGGCTCCTGACATAATTCAAACATAAAAAGGAAATATACAGAAAGTGGAACCAGGGACAGGTAACCTGGGATTAATAGAGGCACTATCCAACCAGGTAAAGATGGTATTACAAAAGACAAAGCCCACCTGGAATTGAACCTGGCCAGGGATGTCAAAGACAGCAAGAAGGGCTTCATAATGAAGCCCTTCATAAATGAATATCTAGGTACCAAAAGAAAAACTAGGGAAAATGTGGGCCCACAGCTGAATGGTGCAGGGGACTTGGTGACACAGGACTTAGGAAATACTGAAGTACTGAATGCCTTCTTTACCTCAGTATTTATTAGCAAGACCAGTCTTCAGAAATCTTGTATTGGGTTTACATGGCTAGGTTTTGGTAGTTGGGGAGCTGCAGGGGTGGATTCTGTGAGAAGATGCCAGAAGCTTTCCCCAAGTTCAACAGAGACAGTGCCAGACAGCTCTATTTAAGAAAAGGAAAAATATGTTGTGCAACAGCAGCCAGGGGAGAGGAGTGAGAATATGTGAGAGAAACAACTCTGCAGACACTAAGGTCTGTGAAGAAGGAAGGTGAAGATGTGGTCCAGGTGCTGGAGCAGAGACTCCCCTGAAGCCCATGAAGGAGAGCATGGTGACACTGGCTGTCGCCCTACAGCCCACAGAGGTCCATGGTGGAGCAGCTCTCTACCCTGCAGCCTGTGGAGGACTCCACACTGGAGCAGGTGGATGTGCCCTGAAGGAGGACGTGACCCCACGGAGAGCCTGCACTGGGGCAGGCTCCTGGCAGGACTTGTTACCCATGGAGAGGAGCCCATGCTGGAGCAGGCTTTCTTGCAGGACATGTGGAGCTGTGGGGGACCCACGCTGGAGCAGTCCACCCCTGAATGACTGTACCCCATGGAAAGGACCCACTCTGGAGCAGGGGAAGAGCATGTGGAGGAAGTAACAGTGGAGACAATGTGTGATGAACTGACTGCAATGCCCATTCACGGTTCTCCTGCTCCACTGGGGGAGAGGAGGTAGAGAAATCAGGAATGAATCTGAATCTGGGAAGAAGGAAGAGGTAGGGAGAAGATGTTTTCAGCTTTGTTCTTATTTCTTATTATCCTGCTCTTGTTTTAATTGGCAAGAAATTAATTTCCCCAAGCTGAGTCTGTTTTGCCTGTGATTAGTTGCCGAGTGATTTTTCCCTGTCCTTATCTCGCCCCATGAGCCTTTGGTTGAATTTTCTCTTCCCTGTCCAGTTGAGGAGGGGGAGTGATGGAGTAGCTTGATGGGCACCTGGTGTCCAGCCAGGGTCAGCCCACCACAAATTCTGAGCCCCAAAGACCAGGGGGAAATTCTGGAGCAAGGAATATGTACCCATAATGGAAGACAATCAGGTCAGCAAACACTTAAGCGAACTGGACATAGATAAATCCAAAGACCATGATGGGATGCACCCATAAGGGCTGAGGGAGCTGGTTGATATCAATGTGAGACCACTGTCAATAAGCTTTGAAAGATCATGGCAATGGGGAGATGTCCCTGAGAACTGGAGAAAAGAAAATGTCACTCCTTTCTCGAAAAAGGGCAAGAAGGAGGGCCCAGGGTCATCCTCACCTCGATCTTTGGGAAGATGGTGGGACAACTGATCCTGGAAATCATTTCCAGGCACATTAATGACAAGAAGGTAATGGGGAGCCGTCAGCATGGATTTACCAAGAATTCATGCTTAACCAACTTGATAATTTTCTATGACAAAATGACTGCCTTGGTAAATGAGCAGCGAGCAGTGGCTATTGTCTACCTGAACTTCAGTAAGGTCTGTGTCATTGACTCCTATGAAATCCTCATAGAGAACCTGATGAAATACAGATAAGGTGAATAGACAGTGAGGTGGACTGAAAATTGGCTGAAAGCTGGACCCAGGGTGTGCTGATCAGTCACACAAGTTCTAGTTGGAGGCCAATAACTAGCAGTGTACCCTGGGTCCAATCCAGTTCAAAGTCTCCATTAATGATTTGGATGATGGGGCAGAGTGTATCCTCAGCATGTTTGATGATGACAAAAATGAGAGGAGTGGTTGATATACCAGAGGGTCACTCTCCTCTCCAGAGAGACCTTGTCAGGCTGGAGAAATTGACTGACACAAAATTAATGAAAGGCCATTTCAAAGGGATGTACAAAGTCCTGCACCCAGGGAGGAACAAGTCCACGCACCAGCATATTCTGAGAATCACCCAGCTGGAAAGCAGATTTGCAGAAGACGAGCTGGGTATCCTGGTGGTCAGGAGGTTGACCCTGAGCCAGTAACACGCCCTTGCCACGAAGAAGGCTAAGGAAATCCTGAGCTGCATTAGGCAAAGCATTGCCAGAATGTCAAGGGAGTGGAGCCTTCCCTCCCCTAAGCACTGTTGGGACCACACCTCATGTATTTTGTCCAGTACAAGGGAGATAAGGAGCTACTAGAGAGAGTCCAGCAAAGGGCTACAAAGATGAAGGGACTGGAGCACCTCTAATATGAGGAAAGGTTTAGAGAGCTAGGACTGTTCAGCCTGGAGAAGATAAGGCCCAGGGGAATCTTAGCAGAGTATATGAATACCTGGAGGAAAGTTGCCAAGAGAACAGAGTCAGGCTCTTTTCAGTGCTGCCCAGTGACAGGACCAGAGGCAATGGGCACAAACTGAAAGGCAGGAGATTCCATCTGAACATAGAATCATAGAATCATAGAATCATAGAATGGTTTGGGTTGGAAAGGACCTTAAAGATCATCGAGTTCCAACCCCCCTGCCTTGGGCATGGACACCCTCCACTAGACCAGGTTGCTCAAAGCCTCATCCAGCCTGGCCTTGAACACCTCCAGGGATGGGGCATCCACAACTTCCCTGGGCAACCTGTTCCAGTGTCTCGCCACCCTCACAGTGAAAAATTTCTTCC